>NC_044209.1:4705445-5009195 GCF_900880675.1 Sparus aurata | reverse complement strand
TCCAGGTTTATCCTTGCATGATGTGAGACATAGTGGTTCCATTCTGAGCGCACTAAGCCCAGGAAGCTCCTCACCCTGTTTGCAGCTGCCTCATCTTCTGCTTTTACATAATGACCTATCATGATATCACCAACTGTCTTTAGAGAGTGTCCTGGTTTTACAGCAAGAGATGGTCGATCATAGCGGTACTTTGACTTAGTGTAGCCACATGCCTTTTTAGCTGCATCACCAGCCAACTTAAACATTGGTGGAACTAAGAGATCCTCAAGTTTTTTCACTGTTTTGTTTAGTGCCTTTGCAGCAATCACAAATCTCCCCAACTCCCTAATTTTCTGACTAACATAGCCATCTTTGGATGGATCGTTCCCATGCTTCTCCAACAATCTGTCGCCATACTCACAAGTAAGTGCATCTGATTTTACCTCAAGCGACACCTCATCATGCAATATCCTACCAATGATTTTAGAACATCTCTCTGTTGTATTTCATTTTCTTGGAATGAGACAGAAAGCTGCAGTTTGGTCTGTTTCTTTTCCTGGATTTTTCCCGAGGGAGACCATTTTTTTCTTTGCAGGAAACCTCATGCTTCTAGAGCTCACTTTTTCAGAAAAACCCACAACATTAATTGCAGGGCAAGTACTCATGTGGATTTACTTCCTCTGACAGTTGTCTATACGTCACTAACTCCTCTTGTCTTGTCTGCAAGACAACAACATTGTGGTTATAGTCACCCTTATGGCGAAGCTGATCCAACAACAGGTGTCGTTTCTTTGAAGTTTTGGGTAAGCATATTGCTCTAGCAACATCATCTTGTTTCTTGTGCTTTGCCTCTAAAATATGTGCAATTTACTCTGTTGCAGTTTGCATTAAATGCTGTAATGTTTTTTGTCCCAGTTCCTTTTCTCTAGCTTGTGGCACCTCTTCACTGTTATTTTTGGTGTACTTTCTTCCTTCTCATCAGCTCCCTCATCTGTGTCATGTTCCAGGTCACCAGTGTCAACTTCCAGTTCATAATCAACTTTCTGAGCGAGGCTAGTGTTGATCTTGTTCACTTGTTTTTCAGCATCTTTTGGAAAATCTGATAGCTGCTTTGGACCTTCACCCAAGCTGCAGTCTTCACCGTCAGAGGAGCTTGGTGAAGGCACATATTCACTTCCATCATCACCGTCTGACTCTTATTCATCAGTAGTACCAAGATTCTGTCAAAAAGTGTTTGCAATTGTTTCAGTTTGGAACATGCATTGAAATAAGTTGGAAACCTCATGCCAGTTTGATTCCCATCTTTCAGCAATACTGAATTATTTTAAGAACTACAGTTCTTCTGCATGGTTCGTTTTATATTTTGCCAAAAGTTATTGAATATGAAATGATTTATTAAGGTTTTAAACCGATAACACAAAACTCCTAATATCATTTTTAGGTTTCAAAGCCAAAAATGCTGTTGCACACCAAGTTGCTCCACTGCAAAAGTGTCTTTCTAGATATCAAACATTTGAGAGGTTAGAATGTCTTTGTCAGGTAACTGAAAACTTCTAAACTGGCAGGAAATATGGCACCAACATTTTTTCACAATATCAATAGAGAACAAGACCATAAAAATATATTACATATATTACATATTATACATAGGACTGTAAACAACAGGCAATGCAGATATAAAGCTAGCCAGACTGACACTATTCTGTTAGAACAATGGTATGTTTTGAGATATTTTGATAAATAAAGATACATTTTGCAGTGGAGATACCGTGGAGATACTGACAGTGTGGCAATATCTCCCCTTTGGCGAGTACCTTATCAATACTGTTAAATCAGGCCCCATTGCACTGCACTGTATTTTTAATAACTAAACAGTAACAGTGCTTGGTTCTGAATTACCTGAGGTGGTGCAGAGGGTAGTAGAAATAAATTGGTTCAAGCAACCAAGGGTCTGAACTAACAATCATCATTCTCTTATTGCAGAGCTTGATAATTGTGATATTTAATATACACAGTTTTCTCCTGCATGGTACCACTAAGCTCTAGGGTAATTGGAGCAAAAATAATACATACAGTTAATACCTTGATCACTGGAGAACCTTGATTACTTGTACTAACAAATCTTAAATGTAAGTTATAATTTAAGAGCACAGCAGGCATAATATTTATCTTGTCCATAGCTTAGTTAGCTTCACGATTTGATGTTTGTGTATCAATGTCATTTAAACAACTGGGTAAATTATACTTATAAATGTGGTTACATCAAGTTGCCAGGTATAAAGTTTTAATGTCACATGCACAATGTGGTACAATTATTAGTATACATTCATTTCATAAATACCAGTTCCTTTTCTTGCTTTCTTCTTCTTTCCATTATCTGTGAAACAAACATTTTTTAGAAAAGCTAAAACAATCTTTAAGCAAGATCACCACTGAGAAAGTCATCAATGAATTTAGATTAAAATGGTACACTTTTAGTTATTTTAAAATGGTTGATAGCCAAGGAAACACATACAATAAGAACTATCTTAAACTCAGCAATTTCTGGTGTGTGCTGTAGATTAAACTACCCAACAGTCCTTCCTCCCAGGAATCACAGTGCTATTTTCATCTAACAGCAGGAAGGATTCCACTTGAGCCTTTTTCTCATTAATTAACTTTTTCCTGGCAAGTGGTATTTTTCTCTGACTGTTAGTTTTGTTACGTTTTGCCTCACACGTTGTTTCCTATATTTCTCAGCCCTCCTCTTTTCTTTGCTGACTTTTCTCTGGAGCCTTTTGTTCTGATCCTTCAGTCTCCTTAATGATTTATTCAGCCTCTTTATCTCTTCAGTGTGTGGGCTTGGTGGTGGTGACATAGGTGGGCTTGGTGGTGGTGATGTAGGACCTGGGACTTGACCTGGGACTGGACTTGGGTCTACCTAGATGTCTCCATCATAAATGGAGTTATCTGGTGGAGTCATGTTGAGTAATGCATTTAAATTTCTTCTTTTGGCTCTATATTATTTTTGAGAATTTCTCCATATCTTCCTGAGCTTCTCTCTTCTTGATGTTGGGTGAGTCTGGATTCTAAATGTAGGTATTTCCCCTTTCTGTTTCTTTTCTTAATATCTGTTAACATAATAACTGAATGGTGTGAACATTTTAACAGTTGTGAGCCAACTGGGCCAGCAAGGCTTGTTGCATCATCAGAAAATACATTTCATTTTGATAAATATATTTATTTACTAATCAATACATCAAATTATTCAACATTGTCTATTCTCTTCATTTCATAACTGCATTCCTCTTAGTTGCACTGCCTACAGTGTAGTCCAATGATATTTTAGCTATCATGTATTGCCAGGCTTCAAGAAATCTACCTCAGGACCATTTGAATCAACAGTGAAAGCACCCCTTAAAACCCTCCCTCAGATCTTCCTATTGGTCAATGCATGGAAACAGACAGTTGTTGTTTACTTTTATTATATCTACAGGTTGAAGCTACTTCAAGCTTTTTAAAAAATGTCAGTGGCTATTATCAATGGTCCAGCTAGACCCTCATGCGACTTCCAGCTGGCCGACACAGTGAACTAACGTTACCCGCCGGTTAAAGGCCCAGTCCCACCGGTCGCTTGCTGGGCACTAGCTTTGGCCACGCTGGGCCAGTATCTAGGGCCCTATAAAATCTGTTTTATTTTTTTCCCAAATTCCATTTTTTCCTTTTAAATTTATGGGAATTCCGTTTTTTTCCGTTTTACTTTTTGGGAATCCCGTTTTTTTTTTTTTACCTTTTACTCTCATTATACTACAAAAAACAATGTGTTTTTCATGTAAACAACTAAAATGTACACAAATTAAATAGAAATTACCTTACATTTATTGAGGTGACAAACACATTTCCGCAATACTGTACTGTACACTACATTAAAGTGCATCAAAAACATTTTGACTTCATCATGTCTTAATACAGTAGTATATTTTGTGTTTTTATGGGTTTCATTGAATAAACACATGAGCAGCTCTCAGACAGATCCAGTAAAGGTTTGCAGACTAAAATTGTTCTGAAAATTTAAGTTGTAAATATTTTTAAAAATTAGCAAAGATGACCAACAAAATGAGAAATTATACAGCATTTCAGTGAAATTATGTCAAATTCCCTGATATTCTGCATCAAAAAATAGATTCCGTTTTAATCGGCCAATTCCCCAATTCCATCCGCGATTCTGTGATCACAGATATCATATGGTATCATACTGGCTCTTTGCCAGCCAGTTAGCTAACACTGACACCTACCAAACTTCACGTTCATTCCACATAATATTAATATAGCCGTCCATTTTATCTTCAAATCACTACTTTTCGCCATCACTTACTTTAACGTAACGTTACTGTCTTTCCATTTTGTTGATTTTAACTCACCAAGTTAAATTTAAGTGAAGGCCACTTAATTCCAGAGATCAAAATAAAAATAATAATTGATACAGTTCATTTAATTCAGCCTGCTCACCTCATTTTCCAAAGCGGTCTGAAGTCAAAATGGTTGAACGTGGCTTGTGTTGATGCTGTCAGTCTGCACTCACACCTAACTAGACAGTATTGATGCTGCTCACAGAGAAGAAGGTGGGGGTGGGGCATCGAAATGCCTGCTTGCAGCTTCTACCAAATGTAGTAGCAAGCTGTGTAAAATAACTGCCAAGTAAAATATTAATTCTAAATTAATTAATAAATAAATAAACTAGCAATTTAGATTTGTAATGACAGACATTGATTGATTAATTGATTGATTGATTGATTGATTGATTGATTGTGTCACTGCCTGTAGCCAACACATTTCAAAATTGTATTGCACCAGAGGTATGAGACCCACTCTCTTATGAATTATGAGACAGCACAATAGTAAATAAAAGACAATGTCTATATTATAAACATCATGCATAACGCAAAACTTTATACAAAATGGCTCATAATTTAAATTTTGTATTTGTTTTCACCACAATATTTAGAATATTCATCACTATAATGCACCTAAGCACACAATCTACTGTATGTTTACATGATGGTCCAGATGATCTTAGCTGTTAATTAATTTTATTTATTTAGGCATAGCAGATGCCCTCATCTAGTGCAACATAGGGGCGTCACTAGACGTCTACACACAGCATTCACACCTGAGTCCTTCCCACATTTCCCATCCAGACAAGGGGCTTGAACCAGCAACCTTCATTGTTATTATCTAGGTGATAAATCAGGATTTTACATTAAGCATAGTAACATGCACTGTAGCAATATGCTATAACTAACACATACAGTATGTAGAGTTGAAACTACTACCAGCAATATTTTGCCCAACAATTACTTGTATTAACTCACTAAATTAACAAAAACAACTGTCATGTCAATGTCACAAGTCTCATGGGATGAATTTTCACCACTTCCCATTCACTGAAGGCTGTGCAAGTAAACCCAGAGATGGCACAGACATTGGCATTCAACATTTTCAGGAAAAGGGACTGGTTTCCAAAATATGCAAATGATTGGTGGCTACTACCTCGTCCATGCCATGAGCAAACTTCTAAATTACGCAGATCAAGTAAAGATTGTCTTTGTCCCTCAACCTCTCTCTTGTGAGTCTGCATTTGAGTCCTCATTTCTGTGGCAGTTCCCTTAACCCTCACACAAAGGCCTATGTTCTAAAAATAAATTAGTGCACTCCAACTGAGTTACATTTTCCTTTGTTCCCCCATAAGTTAAATCCCCATAAATGTTCCATCTTTAACTACCTAGTTTGGGAATAGCAGAGTATGGAGGAGTGGAGACTCTGTGCAGCAACTAGGAGACCAGGCCAGCTAATGCTACCTAGTCATTGTTATATACTTATCAGTAATTCATTTGTTGACAATATCATTTAATTTAACTCTTTTCACATGACCCAACAGCACTAGCAACTGATCAGCTGTTCAGCATACCTGATAATGCTGAACAGTAGTGCAATACCTGTATTAACTCTCCTGTTGTCCTCGGGTCTTTTTGACCCGACTTTAAAAGTTATTTGTCAAAACTTTGGATTACATGGATGATTCCTTACTATGCTCTTTTTCAATAAAATTCATTAAGACTTTTTTTTATTTTTATTGTGTGTTTTATCAAATTTTTTAGCACCTGTGGTCTTCCCGAGTCAATTTGACCCAGCCACATTTAGTGGTGCAATGGGTCACACTATTACACTTTCCAGCACAATGAGCATAAACACACACACACACACAAACACACAAATCTTCAAAGCTACATTTGTGTAAACCTGATTTCATCTACCCACATGGGGCCACACACGCACGCACGCACGCACACATACGAGCAATGGGCCTCATTCACCAATATCTTCTTAAGAATCTTCTTAGATTCTTTCTTAAGTTGTTCTTAAGTGGTTCCTTAAGAAAACCCTACGTCAGATTCACCAACTCGTTCGTAAGCCTCAGAATTGTTCGCAGCTGTGTTCTTACATTGATGAAAGCCGCAGGACCAATATATATGCCATTGTTTTGCGGGCCTTGGATAGAGAAATGCCACGTATAAATAGGGTGGGGGGGGGGGGGGTTACTAATTGATGGCATGTTTCCAATTTACTTGATTTATCTTAAATCATTGGCACATTTAATTTATTTTAGAATTTAAATTCTTTGTAAATTACCAAAAATATGAAATGAATAAATAAATGAATACATATGACAGAATTATCACTGTAATATTGAATTTTATTAAACTACACAAGAAAACACAACCATGCCAACATTTCGGCACTGAAATGTGCATAAGAGTACTCCTGAGTGTTCGTAGGATTTGTTCTTGCCTAAGAAAAAATCCTAGATAAGAAAAAATTCATGAATGCCCCAATCTTAGTAAAGTCTTCGTAAGTGGGACTTAAGAACAAATTTGTTCGTAAGAACGGTTCATGAATGAGGCCCAATGTTCACAACATCATTCTTGATGCAGTCTCTGAGTGTATGCACCGCCGCTTCCTGCAGCACGGGAAACTTTACGCTGACTTATCATCACTAGATCCGCGTCATTTTCCAGATATAAATTAAAATGGGCTTCCCCATAATGCACTTGAGGACATCAGTAAATGCCTCATTCCTTTTGATGAAGATGCAACAATTGAAAATTTACAGTCTGAGTTGTGCAGCCTGGCCCTCCACTGGGACACTATTAAAAAGTCCCCTCTCAGTGAGTACACAACCAGAGAGCCACAGTCTCTTACCTCTGAGGAAGAAGAGGACAATCAGGAGGACATGGAGGAAATTGATCTAGTTAGCAAAAGATGCACGGCCTGCAGGAACTGTGCTGTGTGTTGCTACTTCCTCCTCCAGCAGCTGAAGTTTTTTTCACATGCGTACCACAAAATACAGTTGGCCTACAAATTTTTGTTGACCTTGTCCTGCACACAAGTGGCATGTGAAAGAAGCTTCTCGACACTTAAGTTCATTAAGAGTCGTCTCAGGAGCAAAATGCAAGAGGAACATTTGGAAGCCTTCATGTTGATGGCAACAGAGAAGGAGATCCTCATGAGACTGGACTCGGATGATGTGATTGATAGAGTGCCAGAGAAAAGCAAATTATTGCGCAACCTGCTACTGTAACGACATAAAGGTAAAACATTTATTTTTCATGTTCTGTTAAGCTATACTATTGTTCTGTGGCAGTGTAATGTTTATGTTTCTGTTGGTTGCAGATGACCTGAGAAGACAAACTTGGCCTCTCTCTGTCAAAATTGCCAGGGCCTCTTTTTGGTGCCAGTCCGCCACTGGTTACATCACTGCATCTGAATTCATAAAACTCTGGGCGGAGAACGGTCATCTCTTCACGGGGGTGAAACATTTCACGGCGGTTGGATGGAAGTAAGGCACTAATAAATAATAAATAATAAATAGCCAATTTGTCAGTCCTGATGTCACTTTTTGTAAATCTTTGCATCGCTGTGTTAATGTGATCTTGTGTTTACCTCTTCTCTTGCTTCTCTCGGTGTTCAGAACAATTCTGGAAAAAATGACAATTGGGACAACTTAGATACAAAGTAGGTGCAGGTTTGAATGATGATATGAAAACTAAATTATATGTGTTTTACCCATGCAAGTTAATAAATAATTTCCTGAAAATTGCTGACGTGATTGATTTCCACTGCCTTAGGATTGCAAATATCCAGCAACTGGAGAGAGGATCAGCGGGAAGCCCAGTGCTGCTACTTGGCCCTGGTTTGTCCTCATGGATGAAGTATTAGGACAGAGGCCTTCCATCGCCTCCCCCTGTCCTAATTTCCTCTATCCCTGAGGACACACCAGAGTCAAGTGCCGCTGCGGCTGACCAGGTGGTGGTGGTAGAGGATGACAATGATGATGATGAGGAGGAGGAGAGCTGGCCAGGGCCGTCCAGGAAGAGGAGGTAGGAGGATGAACCCCTCACTCTAATCAAGGAGGACGTGAGGCTGCAGAGAGAGGCAGAGGAGAGGCAGGAGCGGGAGAGTACAGCCCGCATGGAGCGGCTGTTCTCTCTGCTGGAGAGAATGGCCGACCACTGAGTTATTTTGTTCGTTCTTTACTGTTACATTGTTATTTAGTTAATTTATAAGTTCTATTTATTTTAAATGATTAATTGTTCATAAGATTTCATTTATCTGATTAAATATTGTTCTATTGTTACATGTTGTCTATTTCATTTAATATTTACAACTTAAGTACAATTAATAGTAGGGTTAACAAATGGCATCAAGCGCTACTTGTCAGGGACAACAAGGGATTGATTTTTTTCTTTTTATTATCAGTGGTCTTAATATTCAAACTATTAACAGAATTGCAAATGATGTACAGTAACAGGCTGAGCAGGATTCCCTGGTGCTGCGTCTGGGCTGGATGGGATGCCGCAATAAAGACCCTGGTGTCAGTGGTACATCATCTGGGTCGGTACTCCGGGTGTTAAGGGGTCTAGTCTTCACTGTCCACCACATCGTCCATCAACTGGGTTTATACCTCAGTAGACGATACAGTGGACAGTGGAGCGAGGCATCCCAAACACCCTTGAGACCACCCTGTATGATGCCCCACTTGCCAGCCAGAAAAGGAACACGAAGGTCTCTATTGTGGCACCCAATCCATGTCTCCGATCCTGGAGAAGGTTCAGCAGCACTGCCAGTGGCTCCCTGCTCAGCCTGAAATCCTGCCTGGTGTCTCCCTCGTCAAAAAACCTGTCCAGGACAGGGACGGCCATGTTGACCCTGCAGTACATAGGTCTGGTCTGGATTGGGAAAGGAGGGGAAGAACAGGAGAAGAAAAATGGTTAATTACACAATAGCTACACAATTGTAGTTAATAAGACTAAGAGCGTGTGGAAAAAGTGCAAATGAAGAGTGTGTGTTCTGTTTTTGTGTGTGTGTGTGTTTTGTGATGTGCTATATGTGAACATGTGACATTCTCTTGTTTCCAAAACAAATGTCTCCTAAGAGAGAGAATAAAAGCAACTAACTAAGATATTGCCAGTTCCTTTTAGTGCTTTGATAGATGATACTGAATCTGTTTGTTGATCCACTCATCAGTCTTACTACTAGGCTTCTCAAGCTGGTTTAGATGATTCATGGCTAAATATTTTGATGCTGAATTGAGGTGATGGTTCTTTACAATGTCATGGTTAAATGGCATTAACCATATGTGCCGATCAATAGTTTATATGTCAGCATTTATGTAATGTATCGGAATGTTGATTACCCTTGACTGTTAGCTACCTAATAATGATAAATGCTAACATAACTGTGGGTTCAAATAACAGGTTTACTTCTCCACCGGAGATATAACAGCCACCGGTGGTGCCGACGGAGCCGCTTCTCCTCTTCCTCCAACAGCAGGAAGATTAAAAATCAAGATATTCTGCAGCTCAAACATGGCAAACTTACTCTTACTCCTGTCGCTGCCTGGGCGGCATAAATAATGACGTACGGGTTGGGCTGGGAACACCTGGTGACACAACCAGGAAATGCTCCGAAAGCTAGACCGTCCCATTTAACGGTTGGCACGGCCTTCGAAGGTCTCTCCATAGGACTCACCTTCGAAGACCACAAAGGCCGCGGGTCCTTCGAAGGATGCAGACCCTGAATTGAGAGACACAGCTCAATAGTCTCCGTTCTCCCTTCACTCCTAGTCAGTTCGTTCTGTGATGTTCTCCGTGATCCGTCAGCCCCTGTTCGTCTCATGTTCTGCTCTAGTGTCCCTCCAGTTTCTCCCTGTGTCTCCCGTCTGGCAAGTTTATTATTTTGGCTTCTGTTTTTTCTCTGTTGATTTACTTTGCTTTTGTCCCTTTTGACTAGCTTTTGTGTCTAGCTCCCTTTGGTTTTTGTAAAGTAAAGCTGTCCTTTTGTCCTGCCTCCTGTGTATGGTCTGCATCTGGGTCCTTTATTATAACCTCAACTTTAACAGTGAAAGGGGATTTTCGAAAGCAGGGGAGATCCTGTCAAAAAAAAAAGAAACAGCCTGAAGCCCAGCAGAGTGGAGAAGTTGTTGTTTTTAAATAAAAATGAACATTTTAATTCCATTTTGGAAATTGGAAATATTTCCAGTTACATTTTGTCCCTAGTAACAGCACATTCACATCACCCTCTCCCCAACTTGTGTCCACTTTCCCCTCCGTCCTGTCCCTGCCATCTTTCTATCAGAAAAACAGACACTACATTAATGAGTATATTATTTGTTTATTGGCATCATCATTTAAGCACAATTCAATTCAAAGCTTCACGCAACAAAGCCATGCTGTCATTATGATCACTCTGTCAATCAGCCTGATCAGCCTGTTTTACGTGTATTGTCCACTTGATGGCACAGTAGAGCACATGAAGCACCACGTAGCTTCGGCTCATGAGTGGATGGAGTGCTTCAATGCTACATGAAGCTTCATGTCGCCATCACTACGCGAAAGCACTATGACCAAACTGCGAACATGCTTCAGTTCAATTAAAAGTTCCGTATTCAAGCGCTTACTGAAACTAGAAAAATCTGCATTTCCTGCGTCTATGGTTTGTGCCTCTCGTTTGTTTGTTTTGCTAGTGACCGGAATACGTGCCCCTACACTGCGTCATGACCTCATGACGTTTCGAAATAAATGAAAACGTCTGATTGCGGAAGTGCTGTATATCTATGGTCATGGACTGCGTGTACCTGTGTGCACGGCGAGTGTTCAATAGCAGAAATGGCATGTTAGCAGTGTGTGTGTGTGTGTGTGCTGTCATGTTTAGCGCAGCTGTAAAAGTGTTTTACACGAGCATGTGAAGTTCACGAAGCCCGAGGAGACGGCAGCGACGGAGTGCCGCTAACTCAACTGTACAGCTAACAGAGGACGGTATGTTGTTCCATGTTTCCTGTCAAACTCTCTGAACAAAAATAGTTTTATACACTGCTGTTACGGACTCAAATAGAAAAATGTGCAGAGAGGGTGTAAAATATTTAAAAAAAAGGACGCTCAGACATCAAATTTAATGGTTGAACCAAAGTTTTGAAATTGAAATCAAAACTAGCAACACATAAACTACCTACCCAATAACAGCTTGGAGACCCCAGCTGAAATAAACAACAGGGAAATCACTGAGCCAGCCACTCAGTGGGCCGTCACACCAGCTACCCCCTATAAACTATCAAAACATACATTAATCTAACCCTAAATGAACCAAAGAAAAAACGAAAACTGGACAACTGATGATCTCCAAACTAAACTACAAACAAACGTGTTGTTGGATGATTGTTGAATGATGAATAGAATTCATCTGCACATAGCAGGTCATGGTCACGTTGCCACTGAATCCAAATTCTGAGCTATGAATCTCCTGTGACTTGGATGGCTTCATGAAAGGTGGAAGCTAAAGGGAGCTGTGCTGAGCTGTGACATGTCTGAAACAAACACATTTCACAGTTTCATGCCAAACGCTACAGTGAATACATGTCGGTCGTTTCTGACCCCTGTGTGTAAACTTGATGTAG
Source organism: Sparus aurata (assembly GCF_900880675.1). NCBI lineage: Eukaryota > Metazoa > Chordata > Actinopteri > Spariformes > Sparidae > Sparus > Sparus aurata. The sequence goes on along the minus strand of NC_044209.1, from coordinate 4,997,227 downwards.
AAATACAAAAGCTGTGCTTGTTCACAAAGTAAGTAAGGAAAATTTTAAAATGATTTGTGCTAAACAAAAACAAGATATTTACTGCATACTTGGAATAGAAAATTATAAAACTAATTTATTTCGAAGATATATCATAGAAACACTCGAACTAGAAAATGGATATGGGTCATTTTTGACCCATGTTGAAAGGGCACTTAAACTGCTTGGTTAGGTTTAAGAAAACATCATGCTTTGAGTTAAAGTAACTGGACAGCCTGACTATATAGAGAGAATTGAATATAGAACAATATATCCATGTAAGTATACTACACATAAACCTGAGACATTTCCATGGAAATGCATTCAGATCATTTTTGTGACTTTGAAATGTTATGGCCAACTCAATTATGAAAATGATGTTTATCTGAAGGGGAAGAATGATTCTGTTATCTAGAATGTCATTGCAGTGATCTACATTCCTCCGGGATATTTCACCGTTTATCACTCTTGTGCTGTAAACTGAAAAAAAGCCTTCGTGTTGTGTGTGTTGTTAGACAGCCATGGCTGAGGCCGGAGCCCACCTGACCTCCGCCGCTCTGAACGAGCAGCCATCCATCTTTGAGGTGGTGGCACAGGAGTCACTGATGGAGGCAGTCAGACCAGCGTTGAGACACGCTGTCAAGGTGAGGCTACCTTCTTAAAAAGACACAAAACAATCTTAATCTTGTCAGTGTAATTACCGATAATTACCTGCCTCTCATGGCCGATAAGGATAAGATAACCAATAGTTTTACATTTTTATATTTTCGAAAAGGAGTCTTTTACAAGCAGTTTATGCACACCTGAGGATTACAAAGGTTTAATGGATGATTAATAATTGGAAGATGAATATTCATGGCTCTAAAAAGATTAACTGTGTTGAACTTCATCACTTCTTCCCTCCTCTCCAATTGTGGAACGTGTATGGCAAGTCACAATCGTTTTGTCTTTTTCTCAATTTGGAAAAACAACGTCTACGCCATCAGGGACGACATGTGGTCTCCACAGGCGCAGCAGTTCTGAGCATGACAACAGCGCTGCTGTTGTTGTTGTTGTTGTTGTTGTTTTCTTCTCTGGGTTTATTGGCTGCTGGCAAAGCAACGTTAAAGGTGCAAACTGCCACCTACTGTGTATAGATGCTGCACTTGTTAAGTCAACTAAAGTAGTTTGGCTTTGTATTATTGGCTATAATTTAATGATAATATACACTAGTGAGATCACAGAGAAGCCTGAAAAAAAATGGATCCTCATTGCTTGATTAATCATGCAACTCTTAACTGTGCTTTACAAATACACTTCAACCTCAGCTCTCTTATACTTCTCAGGTTCTGGCTGAGTCCAACCCGTCCCGCTTTGGCTTCCTGTGGCGAAGCTTCGAAGAGCTCTACCTGCTGCTGGACCTCCTCCTCCAGAACCACTTCCTGTCTCACTGCAGCGCCTCATTCTCTGAGAACTTCTACAGCCTGAAAAGGGTGACGGCAGGGCAAAGACCTCCTGCTCTCCTGGGGCTGCACAGGAAGTCACACTGGCGCTCTCTTCTTCTTCTGTGCCTGGTGCCTTACCTGAAGGCTAAGCTGGAGGCAACGCTGGTTCAACAGAGGGATGAGGAGGACTTCTCTATCCGGCTGGCACAAACCAGGCGCCAGAGGCTGTACCGAGCAGCCATGGCAGCGTATCCCTACGTTAACTCAGCCTGGCATGCCTGGGTCTTCTGTCAGCAGCTGCTCTTTGTCTTTGGAGTCGTCAAGACCCACAATCCTCTGCTGTGGCTGGCCAGGGTCAGACTGGCAAGACTTAATGCTCAAGATATCAGACACATGGAGCTGAAGAGCAGCAGAACTGGCAACCCAGCTGAGGGGAGGTACATTTTACTGAGTGTGTTTTTAGCGTTTGAGTTGTTACGGTTGTGGGTACAAATTGAGAAACACTTCTGTTTCTTTACCCTGACTGTGTTCTCACAGGCAGCAGTGATTTCCCCCTCGTCAGGTCTTCAAATAAGACACTGAAGTTGATAAGAATAGAATTACATAGAATTCTATGTAACCTGGCTTGAATCAGTGCACAAAAAAGGAAAAAAAAACTTTGGTTCTGAAGAGGAAAAGAGGAAACAGAATTTTAGACATTTTGCTAATGTATTAAAAAACTGAAATATCACATTTACACATTAAAGTACTCAGAACCTTTGTTATGACACTTGAAATGTAGTTCAGATGCCTCCCTTTTCTCTTGATCATCTTTGAGATGTTTCTCCACCTTGACTGGAGTCCACCTGTGGTCAGTTCAGGTGATTAGACATGATTTGGAAACGCACAGACCTGGCTATATAAGGTCTCACAGCTGCCAACACACATCAGAGCAATGGTTTACACAGGTCTTTGTCTTGTGTTATAACACCTGACAGTGGGACATCACCTCCCAAAGTCATCGTCACTGATTTCCAGATTCCATTCAATTCAATAATGATTCAGACGGGGATATTTCAGTTGCAACAGATTCAGAGAGAACTGACGCTGTAAACTGTGTAAAGAAGCCTCTAACCTAGTGCATGGTTAACAGTATTGATTACATTAAGAACTGAATGAAATGGGTTTTGGAGATTTGTGTTTAAATTCTGCCTATTAACAAATGTGTGGGATACTGCTATGATTAGAGCATCTGATTATTAAACATGCTGCAGTGAAACTATGCTTTTGATCAAATCTAATAATGGGCAGCAATAAAGATTTAGTATTTCCGAACTGTAGTGCTTGTAATGGAGAAATGAACCAAAGATTAGATGAGTAATATGAAAGTGTTCTTGCACTAGGTCCAATATACATATACATTTTTCTGTCCACCCACAATGTATTCTTTGTTTGCAGCCTGGTGCAGAGAGCGCTGTGGTTGATGTCACAAGGCGCTCGGGGCGCGGCCTTGTCCCTGTCCACGTCACTGTCTCTGGGCGTCTTTTTCCTGCAGTTCCTTGAGTGGTGGTACTCCTCAGACAACCAAAGCACTGTGAAGACCCTTACCTCCCTGCCTGCTCCTCCACCCCCTGTCCATCTGCAGCAGGAGCACAGTGGCCAGGACATCTCATCCAATGAAGCCAAAGACACACAGCTCGGCTCCGACCGCACGACATGCCCGCTGTGCCGGAGGCTTCGCACAAACGCCACAGTGCTGTCCACCTCTGGCTTCGTCTTTTGTTACCGCTGCATCTATACGTACGTAAAGGCCAACCGCCGCTGCCCGCTCACCAGCTACCCCACTGATCTGCAACACCTCATCAAGATCTACTCACCAGAGAGCTAGACCACATCAGACAATGACACTCTGCAGTTCAGATCGTACAGGTGTGGGGTTACAAACTGCAAACTTTCCGGTTGTCTCATTAGAGGTCTCCCTCTGCAGCTGAGTACTGAGGAGCTCTTTGAGGTGAAACACTGTGTATTTTTGTTAATTACATATTGATTTCCTTTGTACAAAATAGGGTTTCTAGTGTACTAACAGTGTATCGTTCAACTAGTATTGATGGCGCTCTAAACCAGTAGCACTTGGGTGTAAGTGAAAGTTCCTGTATGTGATGGCTACCTGACAACCCTGAGCACTTACAGAATTAGACTTGAGATTGTTATCTTTTACTACTTAGTTGCATGTAGCTGGTTGTTTTAATAATCAGTTAATCGTTTGTTCCATAAAAATTTCCCAAAACGCAAGATGACAAATGTGTTAAATCAACAGTTCCAAAAGCTGTTGTAAGAAGAAAACAATCACATGTTTACAGTTCAGAAGCTGGAACCAGTTGTTTGTTTTGGCAGTATTGCTTTAAGAAAATAAATGAATCAGATTCAATGAATGAATCTTTACTTAATATCAACTCAATTGTCAGAAAATTAATTGCCAACTATTGTGTATATATATGCAGGTTTTTGTGCCTTTTATTTGAAATGCTTTATTTCTACCATGCTTTCCTGCCTCTTTCCTGTCTCTATCAGAGACTAAATAAATGAGTAAACTCATGTTTTGTCCTGTGTTGTTGTAAGGAACCGATCCAGTTGTCATGTATTGAGTGACAGCGATGGCAACAATAATTGCACTTAAAGCACTAGTGGTCGAAATAAATCCCATTAATCAGATTAATTGAAAACAAAGGAAGCGGGTGCTTTTGGGGACTCGGACTGATGAGTTCAGTAGTTCTAGTCTTTTCTACAGTACTGCTTCTAAGTGCACATAAACCTGGCAATTCTCATTTTAAAGTGCAATTGCAAAATGGCTGGAAGACGTGACGTTTCTCACCACTGATGAGGTGAAGACAAATTGTCGCCTGTCTTTGTCAAAATGACCCAAATGTCTCCAAATTGCATAATACCACCAAACATGTTCAATCACTTGCTCAGTCACATGAGACGATCAATACAAACGTGTCTATAAATAAATATATCTAAGTGTTATTGCTTCATATTTATAAATATGAATATGAAGCAGCAGTTTGTATTTGGCTTGCGTAACTTAGCATAAAGGCTGGAAAGGGGGAAACAGCCGGCCCGGTGACTGTTCCCTTCGGATGAGTTCTGAGCAATGCCACAGTCAGTCGGTGAATTGCTTTATTGAGTTTCCAGACAAGTTTAACAACAGGCCCACTTAAAAAAAAAAACAACAAAGAAACAGATAATCAGGATCAACGTCACAACATTACAGTGAGAGTAATAAAAAAAAAGGGCTTCATTAAAATGTCTACAAACCCCTGAAATGAAACTGATTGTGAACAATCACAAGAGTCGCCTTCTTCCCTTTTTAAGCTTCGCAACACAAGTCATCAACAGGAAATCAGGACGAGAAGAAAAAGAACGGGCTGAAACCTCCAAGAAGGGACAAGTATCATCATCAATAATAGTCACAGTAATAGATTGCTCAAATAGCGTGTATTGCACATGTGTACACATATATGCACTTTATATATACATGTGAGTCAGCAAGAACTAGACACATGTCGAATTGTCGCAACAAGAAAGAATCTGGATTCAAACGACAGCACGGACAAAGAAGAGTCAGGAATGTGCTTGTGATCAGTTCCAACAAATCTGCATTTTGTTTTCCAACTTTTCAGTCACGAGCCAGACGAGACAGAGTAACAGAGGGAACGTCTCCCCCCACAAAAACACAAAGAGGTAAAAGAGAGAGAGAGGAGGCGACAGTCGCACTGATACTGAACCTCCTCTGTCCCACCCTAAAGTCCAAAGATACCCCGCCCCCCCCAACACCGCATCATAGCAGGACACTACATGTACACCACAGTATCAAACATATCAAGAAATATACAGTATTAACTCATGTAGCAAAATAGTCTGTGTGTGTCTGAGTTTTGAAAGTGTGCGTTTCACCTTAGTGTGTGTGTGTGTGTGGTAGCAACAGTAAAGCTCCGGAGCCTCTGGACTGGAGAGGTTTCATCACTCTGACAACACAAACCACCAGCACTGGAAGTATGGTATTGCTAGCAGGAGATTGTTTGTTAATATTTAACCGGGGGGTGGGGGTTATTTACCCGCGACTAACAAACTTGACTCTTTTGGTTCCTTTGAGTTTCACAGTCAAGGTCGGGGCTATAAACAAAATCTCTCACAAACCTCGGTCAGATAACGGATCAATCAATCAAGCCGGGTTAGGGTTAGCTGTCAATTAAACAACCCCTCCATATCTCGACTCTCTCTTCTATTAGGGGGGGTGGGAAGGGATGTGTCATATCAGGATGCACAGACCAATCTCCCCTCAATTTGCCTACTGATCGTTACAGTTTTGAGAAACTCTGCTGTTGCCCCATATTTTCATTAGGACTCATTACCAGAACCCAACAACTATATGGGCTTCTCTGAACTAACCCTAACCAGCTCTGTGCTGAACAGAAAACAACCTCTTGAGAGTTTATTCTGCAATTTGTGCTTGTGTGTGGCCTCTTTCAGCAGCGTGAGACCAAAGAGCCAACCAACCTGACTGAAAAGATCATTCTGTTTGTTACAACTATGGTCTTCTTTTGGATTTCTTTTAACTGCGATTCATTATTAAATCTCTGGACAGAGCAACATCGCTACAATGAAAGGTCGGGTATGTTCAAACAGAATTTGTTTGAACATCGGGTTTTGAAAGGAGAAAGTAATTACAGCTGATCCGACCAAGGCTTGAAAAGCAGGGCAAGCATGTAGTCTATCGTCAAGTTTCCTTTCAAATTTAGCATACATTTCCAGAAATGCTGTTATGTTGCTGCTATTTTAGTCCTGTGGATGTTCGGGTCACGTGCTTTGCGTTCAACATGATTTATTTTTTCTGTTTTAGTCTGCTTCAGTAGCGACACTGCATTTAGTTTTTAAACGATACACCAACTTTTCCCACCTCAGCTGAGCATAAAAACGTTTCGGCACGTCCACAAAGGTTTCGTTACGTCCAAACGGAAAACGTGCATTAAAAATGTAGGATGGAAAGACACCAAGACGAGCAGTCTTTCCTCAAGGACGTTCTAGTTGTTTGTACAAAAAAGGTGTGAAAAAGCTTGATCTAAAAGTTCTGATCCTGTCTTACTTTCTCAGTTTCGCACACCCGACCAATCCCAGCATTAAGTCGATGTGACTGTCAGTTTTAGGAAGTTACAGAAATTGTCAGCTACAAGATGGGTCTAAGCCACTTTGCCAAATTGGTAATCTAGCCTTGCCCAGTGGTTCACCATGTGAAGTATGTGCAAGATGAAAATCTGAAAGAAAAAATCTGAAAAAAATCTGCCAAACATGGTATTTTGTTAATGTTTCCAATTTATCTCTACCCTTTACTTACAATTGTGAGTCCCTGATTGTTTAAGATCTGTACGGACTTAATAAGGTCTCAAGCCCCAAGAAAGGATTGGGAGCAGCTAATCTATACCACATAATATGACAATATAATCTTAGGCAAACGTGCATGATCATTTGTCTTTGTTCAGGAAAAGGCTTCGCGCACCGCTATTGCAAGTACACTGGTGGTTTGTTAGTGTCTGACTGCTCGCGTTTCTTGCCCAACTATATATAAAAAAAAAAATCTACTACTTCCAGTCTTCGCCGATTAAATTGGTGAATACAGAGTTGTCGTCACCTTCGCCAAGGTTTGTTGGTTGGTTGCTTTGTTGGCAGAATTAATCAAAAACTGCTCACAAATCAGGATTTCCCCAAAACTTGGATCTCGGCCCAGAATAGACCCCATTACATTTTCATGCAGATCCAGGAACTTTTTCTCATTTTCTTTAACATTGTGAGAAAGGGCACGTCTCAATAATTTTGTTAATCTCTCGGGGAATAATACATAGGTCTTGGTCAAATCAGGTGTGTTTTGGTGGCTGGTGTCTATGAGTGAGACTGCTGGGTCTTGGTGGAGGTATCACTCTACTTAGTGTTCTAGTTACTTATGGGAATGATGTCCAAAACTACAAAAAAACCTGATAAGGCTGAAACACCAGATTCTTCTACAGACAATCGGAATTCATGACTTGGTGGTGTTTAAGGCATTTTAAAGCGGGGTATGTATTTAACTGACTGTTTCCTTAAATGCAGTTGTTGCCGATTGCTTGTCCACAGAGCAATGTTTTGTTCCTTTGTGCCTGCAAGAATTTCAGTCAAACTCAAGACTTCAACAGCTGCCATGTTGGGCAGCTAATCCCTTATCTGTTTTGGACATGTTGAGTTACCAGTTTATCCAGCTCCACCACTCTACCTCACTAAATAGAGGTGCTGCTGTAACTGACTACTGGTTTATTTGGACAAAATAGCCTTAGTGTGTACATTGGTACAGAAAGACTACACTGAACCACAAGGAAACACAGCTCAATAAATCAATCTGTTGACCAATCAATACTCTGTCCATCCCACCTGACAGATAATACACATAAAGAGCACTACAGGAAGCTTCACAAATGATGTAAGCTATGACACTATCTGCTGCGATACCATGGCAATGCTAATGCTGGACATTGCAGTTCTCTTCCTCTCTGTTCCGGTCACTGCGGTCTTCCTATTAGTGTTATATTGCTTTAAACAGATTAGACCCCAGAGGCAGGAGTGTGAGCTACAACGCTCGCTACACCAGGGTCCAGAGAAATGGATCTGAGTGAGGTTGAAGATTGTGTCCAGCAGAGTCAGCTTACTGAGTGACTTGAAAGTGTCTGAGTTTCTATAGATGTGGATAATAGAATGGTCCAGTTCTGAAGCTTTGCGTCCGATGGGTCTTAAACCAGCAGAGATGTGGCAAATAATAGGGCTAACATCTCCATCCTCTGACATGATCAGTCAGTTTTTGAAAAGTCTGGAGGTTTGAGGTGGCCTCATGTTCTTGAAAACATGAAAACCTTACTTACTTAGTTACCCGTTTGTGCCATGTTTGCCAGCAATGAAATGGGTGTGTATGGAGTTTTGGTTTAGGGGAAAGCTCTTTCATCCATTTTAAAAAGTTTTACGAGTTCTACTAACAAGACTAACACGTTTTCAATAGTCCTGACCATTTAACTGCAGTTGGAGAACTGTACCGTCGTTTGCAGGAATATTCCTTTTTTAAAGCCACTCTTCTTTTTACTTGGTTGGTGAAGCATAAGCATTAAGCTTAAGAAGTAGATTTTTCAAAATTGCACAAGAGCAATTTAACCTCAAATGTTCTCAAAAGGTAGTCAATTGTTAGGTGATGACCTTGTGAGAGCATTGCTTACTTGTGAGATCTGAGAAAACCTAGTCCTCAATCGACCTTTCAGTGAAAAAATGGTCCATTAGCCTTGATCCAGGCAGAGCGGACTACGTATGTATGGTGGTATCATTAAATTTGTTACGGCTACAATGTTAAAAATATGAACTCATCGGATGGTAAGTAATCTTCTTAGCAACTTCAATGTGGGAATATGTCTGGTGCAAACAAAAAGGGTTAACAAAAAGACCCAATGTATCCTGATCATGAAAGGTATCCTCTTTAAACATCAAGTTCAGTTACTTCTGTACATTGGCTTTTTCAAACAAAACACATGCTGCATGCGAAAAATGTTTCTCTCAGCCCAATCACCAGACTAAATGTTGACAGTGTTTGTCCCTGCATAACAACTGATATGTTAAAACGTTTAAATTTTTTGTTGCAATGTTGCAAGTTTTTGTTTCCTTAGGTTCAGTTTTCAATTCTATCTTATGACAACACTGTGCTTCTACTCTGGTTAGTTTTGGCACTAAAAGTACCTGGTTAGGGTTAGGAAAAGATGATTTTTTTGTTTTCAAAATACCCGTTTTGGTCACCACAAACACAGCTGGAGAATTTCAGAGGTCATTTTTAAAACCCTGGTTTCACACTTACAGTTTTAGAAAGTCTCATCCTGAACAGTGGTCACTGGCTTGTAACTCCACCACCATCCTCTCCAACTTCAGACATTTGGTATAAATGTAAACATAACGACACATTCTGTTGAAATGTCAGTACGGTACGCAACCTAACCTGCAGCCTAACCACGTACAAATGTGAGTGTATCAGTGGTTTCTTGAAATGTTGACTGCCAACATTATACTCCTAAATGAGATGAATCTTCTAAGGTACAGGATAGGCAAAAATAAGCCTCGGCTTCAGCCTATTCCTTTTTCGGTTACAGAGTTTGTTTAAAATTTTGTAATGAGAAAATGTTTAGTGGAAACATGTATGGTAATATTTTTCCATTTGCTTGCGCATAATTTAAGTATTTTATATAGTAACCGAAATAAAACTTTTCACTCATTCATTCATTCATTCATTCATTCAGGTACTTTGTTCCTATGCCAAACATAATGATGGTTCATGGCAGCTACTGCTGAAATAGTTTTGGAAGTTGAATTGAAACTCTTCACTCTTTCTGCTCTCTGACATCTCCTGCCCTCTCCTGGACCTCCATTGACCAGATCGTGTGCTCCTTCTGAAAACACTTTGACTTCCTGTGTTATCTTTGATCTGTATGGTTGGTATCGGGTTTCATGTAAGCAACCTTTTGTGGTCAGGGTTAGTCATATATTTTGTTACTTTACAACTGCCTGACATTGTTCTTCATCTTATACATTATGAAGAAGATTAGTGACCATCTGTTGAGTTTTATCTCAAACACTGTCAGTGACTCAAATGTACCCATTACAGGATCTTGTGAATCAAGTTTGATACGCATTATGACAGTCAGGGCTAATGAATGATATAAGCAATGGAGGGGGATAGCCAATGCTGCATTCCAGATAAATTACAATAGAACACCACTTAAAGTTGGAAATTATAGACATGGGGCAAATCTATCTATCCCGACTTAACACGGGAGCAGTTGTCTGACGTCACACAACAATGGCAGCACCCATGGAATACAATTCCAAGTTTAAAAGTGCTGTAAAGTAAAATGTGTAATGGCGTCTGTTACCTTGTATGTTGTTTCCTCCCGCTATTTTGTTTATATATGCAAAGAGGCTGAGGGTTTTTTGTTAACTTTTGGGGTCTTGCACTTGGAACACTTGGAGATCTGAAATTGTAATTAGAAAATTCTGACCTCTGACACTGACTGATGCGCAGCACCCTGTTGGACAACAAAAATGTGTCATTACTGGACCAAGCTATTCACCCAGTCATGACCTTTGACCTTACATATTCTTTTCTGTAGTTGCTGCTGTTTGAATGTGGAGGGCAGCGCCCTGCTTGGTCCTGCCAGAGGAAATGGAGCTTGCTGTTCCCCTTCAACAACAACAACTACTATGACAACAACTATCCAGCCACCCTCTGTAAACAAACAAACAAATAAACAAACAAACAAACAAACAAGTGTCAGTCTGATGACATCAGACCTTGTGCTTACTTCCTGTCAAACAGCCAAACCTTTAAAACATCAAATTTCCAAATATTATATATTCATAAATCCAATCTGATTGGATAAAACACTGTTTACATATATATATTTATATATATTTATATATAATATTAGTTTTTCTTTTTTATACAAAAGAGAGTATTTTGTGTTTTTATACATATATGTATGTACAGATATAGAAAAGAGACGACACTGAGTCTGCTGTGACGTAACCGTGGGCAACAAGACAGGAGACAGTATTTACACAAAACAGGAAATATTACAATAATAATAATAATAATAATAATAAAAAAGAAATAAGAGGGACGAGTGGACGTTGTGGTGTTTTTAAAAACGTGCCACAATCCAACAATCCCCTTTAAAGAAGAAGGGACGGGGCTCAGGTCAAATGACTCTCAACCAGAATGAGAGACAGAGAGAGAAAGTAACGGGTGGTCTGACATGACGCTTAACAGGCCTGATCCTGAGACACTCACCAGATCCCATAAAAGTCAGGTTGAATATTACTATTAACGTAATATTAATATTCAACTATTTTTACCGGAGACATCTAGTGTGTAATGATGGCTTTAGAGGCTTATCTTCAGTCTGTTGGGAACACCTGGTAAGAATATTGTACGATTTGAAAGCAAATACAATTCTTATCAGGTTAAACACATTTCTGAATATATATTTGTATCCCTAACTCTTTCTATCATGATTCTCTCTCTCTCTCACTGTCTCTCTCAAGGTTGCTAAATAATGAGATAAGAACAAATTAAGGCATCCAGATGAAGAAACAAAGACTCAAAAATGAACCGAAACAACAGCAGTATATGTGTGTGCATCAATGTGTTTCTTCAGTCCTGATTGGCTGGTTGGTTTGCTGAGGTGCTGCGGCGGTGGTGTTTCGTGTTTTCTGATTGGACTTTTTTTTTCTTCTTTTTCTTTTTTTTTTTTTTTGTGTTTTTTTTCTTTAAAAGGCACCTAGTTCCTCCTTCTTCTCTGCTCATTTTAAAACAAGTTATTCCTCCTCTGACAGCCAACCCTGTGTTCGCTCAGCCTGTCTCTCTGACAGACAAGAAGACAAGTCGTCTGCTTGCTGTCTGACAAATTCAGGTTTTCCACAGTCATGGTCCCCCTGCGGACACAGGACTAAAGGACTAAATAGAAAGACAGAAGCGTGATTCGGCGAAGGAAGGGAAAAATTCAGTGGTGCTGTGTACAGGTGGTAAAGTATACAGGTCACAAGATGTGTCTCCTTGTTGACTCTCTCCTCCTCTGGTTTCCATGGAGAGGCTAACAAGTCGTCTGCTCCTCCTTAGGTTGAAAAACCAATAGGAAAGAGATGTCTCCGTGCTTTTCACAGGCCCCGCCTTCTTCTGCCTCCATACCGTTTTCCTCAGCCAATCGGACCAACAACAGCGCTATTCCACTCTGTGTGCGCGTGCACTGACACACACTCCGCAGAGGAGGAGGAAAAGGAAGAAGAAGAGGGGGTGCCACAAGGAGGTGAATGTGGAGTTTTTGTGTGGATCCTGCTTTAAGCTCCTCCTACAACACAGGCTCTTCCTCCATCGGCTCCTCAGTGGACCTGCAGACAGTGCATAAGCAAACGGAACATTTAAGAGCGCGTACGTCACAATTAATCAAAAGTTATATGCCTCAAGTGAAATGTTACACCTTGGGACACAAATACTAAACAGTAGTGTGGCTGAACAAGCTTGCTCATAGCTTGCTGCTACAACAACAAGCGGACAACGAAGACAGCTACAGAGACCGAGGAGACGCTAGCATCTCCTGGATCTCAGCGGCTGTCCAGTTGCTCATCTTGACGTCCACGGATGAAGTGATGGACTGACTGCTGTGATCAGCTGTTTCCTGGTTTTAAAACTCCCCGGCTGTGGGTCGCACAACAGTGCTGGTCATTGACACCTCTGCCCATCTCAAGCAATTACCGGCACATTGACGCCTCGGATTTAGATAGCAGTCAAGGCAAAAATAAGTGTACCCTCCAAGGCAGCAAATTAGCAGACCAAAACAGACCCCCAATTTACCGCCTTCTGTTTAAATCAGCGGACCTAGCCGCGAAAAAGACGGTCAAATTGGCGGCATGCTGCCCAGTATAAAAACAGCTATAGTTACATGGTGTTGCTTTACAGTTAAAGGTTGAATATGTAATATGCTTATTAAAAGCTATATTTTTTCGAAAATAATACGTCCACGGGGTGTTTAGAGGGGCGCAGATTAAAAGTAATGCGTTTCCTTGAAAAATTATATTTAGTCTGAAATAAATAATTTAAGAAATTTTGACGGGTTCGACAATGACTTCCTGTTTACATCGTACCAGACAAATAGCGGCCTGCATTGAGGGTTGCCAATTTCGCAACCTCTGCAATGCTCAGCAAAGCTCGGCACAGCTAGGCTGACACTGGGTAAAATGGCGGAGTCTGCAAGCTCCTCAGAGCCCCAGCGAACGGTGCGTTATCTGTCCCAGCAGCTGAGTGACCGGAGAAGAGCAAAAACCAGAGTAAATATCGGTGAAGCATACGCTCGATGGACTCAGGTAAAGGATTTCCACGGCATCAAAACACACGCGGAAATGGCGAACTTTCTCCTGGATCGGTAAGCTAACTCGCTTGCTAACTTAGCTAACGTTACCTGTCGGTCAAACTCCTCTGCTATACTTATTTTCATTATATCACGTTGATCCTAGATATGAGAATACTGATCGTGACCCATCGACCTCCACACCCAGTAAACGGAGGTAACGGAGGCGGCTCAATCCTACAGCCCTGTCCAGTATTGCTGGTTCACTTTCACCATTGCGGTCAGTGGCTATAATAAAGAATATTCTAGCTAGCTATCTGTATTTACACTACTCACAATAAGTTAGGGATATTGTGAGAGACTCAGTGGATTTCATACATACGGTGTTTGTTTCACTTCAGAGAGTTTTGGGATAGGGAGGCAATTGTATTGGGGTGATAGACACACCTCATTTTGTGTTGTCCACCTAATGGTCTCACTGTGTACAGTGTGCCTTACATATTGGGGCCAATACCAAAAAACTAAAAGACAACCCTTTTCAATGTGGCATCAATTTCAACATTCTGTGGGTATAAAAAGCTGGTATTGTCAGTAAGTCATTCCAAGTTCATCATTCAAACAGCCATGAACACACAACGTCACTTAACGGACGAGCAGCGCCACCTGGCCATAGCGCGCCTTCGGGTCGGTGGCAGGCAGTTAGATGTTGCTCGTGAACTTGGTGTGTCTCAAAGTGTGATCAGCAGACTTGCATCAAGACACAGAACTACTGGCAGAGTTTGTGACAGACCCAGGAGTGGAGCCCCACGAGTGACAGACCGCAACGATGACCAGTACCAAAGGACCTATGCACTCAGACATCGTTATGCAACTGCCACACAGCTGCAGGCCCAGTTACGAGATGTGAGGGGTACTAGGGTTTCCAGACAAACCATTCGAAACCGACTCCACCGCTTTGGCTTGAATGCCAGACGACCGTTGCAGGTGACTCCACTGACACCAAGACACCGCCGTGAACGTTTGCAGTGGGCACAAGACCATGTGACCTGGACAATGCAGCAGTGGTCTACCATCCTGTTCACTGATGAGTGTCGGGTCACCTTGCACAGAAATGATGGTCGTCAGCGTTGCTGGAGAAGGCGAGGTGAGCGATACGCCAAGGTCAACATGGTCCCCAGGGTTCCCTTTGGTGGAGGAGGTGCAACAGTCTGGGCAGACATCACCAGTCAGCGCAAAACAGATTTGGTTATTGTAGATGGCTCAGTCACTGCACGTTCTTACCTCAGAGACATCATAGAACCCATCATCATCCCCCAATTCCACCAGCACACCCCCAACGTCTGTTCATGGATGATAATGCTCCACCACATCGTGCCAGAATTGTCACAGCTCGACTTCAGGAAGTCGGAGTGCCTCATATGGTATGACCAGCAATGTCCCCTGACCTGAACCCCATAGAGCACGTCTGGGACCAGCTGAAGCAGAGACTGGATGATCGTACCCCACCCCCACGTGACCTGACAGAACTGCGTGTAGCACTTGTGGAGGAGTGGAACGCATTGCCTCAGAACAACATCATGAGGCTAGTGAGGAGCATGAGACGTCGCTGTCAAGCTGTCATTGCGGCAAATGATGGAAACACCCGCTACTGACATTGTCAATTTTTGTTATTTGGGGCTATCCTTGTTATTGTCTAAATTTTTGGGGTAATAAATATTAAACTAATGAAAATGGTGTTTCTTCTCATTCATTATTAGTAATATCAAAGGGAACTTTTACTTGTTTCATTAAAATTCAGACCAAATAGGAAAAGCACTCATGTAAATAACAATATCCCTAACTTATTGTGAGTAGTGTACATAGGTCTCAAAATAGAGACAAACCTGGCAACCCGACCGCTGGAATTACTTTTTTGTTGTGGCGACTACGATCTTGAGACACTAGATGGCGGCATTCAGCTCATATTCCATATTTCACCTTTAAGGCTGTTAACTTTAGTTTTCAGTGATGGGTGTACTTCAACAATCAGTGTTTGGTGCCCTCCTGTTTAATCTATGCAGGGGTGGAAGTAACTAATTACAGCTACTGAAATTACTATAATTAAGACCTTTTTTCAGGAACTTGTGCTTTTATGGGTTTTTTTTCCAAGTCTTTAATTCAACTCTAACTTAAGTCTACATTACACCATGTAGTCTACTTAGTAACTATTAAATTCTCTCTCCCTCTCTGTGCAAAGTAATTATTTACATTTTTTTTACTTATCATGTTTTTATTTTAATTGGGGGCTACAAGTATGAAGCTATCCCAGTGCACTGCTGACCTGCTGGTTTCCGTGTTGTCAGGAATGGTGGCTGGCTGCTCAACATCAACACTAAGGGAGGCCATTGCGCTGACTGTTTCTGCTTCATCCTCCGATTGGCCCTTAGCCGCCAGAGGGCCATCCAATAGCGAGTGGCCGCTCGTCTGGGATAAACTCTGGAGACAGGGCCAGTGTTTATCTGCAGGGAAAAAGAGAAAGATACATAAGGACTGAAGAGATCTTGAAGCTTCTCATCACGGAGTATATTTGTGTGTGTGTGTTTCTTACGTTGGATCTCTATTACTCTTTCTAGTGAGGCCCAGGCTTTCGGACATGGTTTCTCCTGAGGCCACTGAAACACGGAGTCACACTGACAGAGACAGAGAGTCAGAGTGTAAATACAAATGCATGAAATCAACTAAAATCCACTGAGCAAACACAATGCTTTCAGTAAGGACTAAAACACCATGACCAGAGGTTTCTTTACCTCTAATTTGTGTGTGTTGATCTGCTGAGTCTAAAGGAAAGGAATTACTCACTGTCACCTTTAAGAGTGCTTGTGAGAAGGTCAACATCAGTATGGAGCTGGTCATGACATATTTAGCCCTGCTTAGCATAATGATTGGAGGCAACAACAAACCAAGTTTGTGGTTTTGTGGGAGTTACTTTCTGGAACTGTTTCCTGACCAACAACAAGTTCATCCATACATGAGATGTCTCACTCTGTAGCTAAAACAAAGCCTTCAAGACACAGTGTGAAAGGGGATGCTGCTGCAAAAATAATGTGTCTTTTGAAAATCAAAGTAAACCTATTTTACTAGGAACCCCAAATAAAAGTATGAACGTGTCAGTTAGCATTAGATTTCTTTTGCTAAAACACGTAGACTCTTTTGTTATCAATTAAGTCAACAAAAGCAATTTGACTTTGTATTATCAGCTATATTGACTGGAAATGATTTCCTTACGGGTCGATAACAACAATATAAATGACTCATTATCAGGCTGATCATTTATCTGTCTGATATATATATTTATCATGCATCCCTAAAAATAAACAAATAAGCCTATTTACCAAAATGTCTCTTTAACATTCAAAAAGACAGTTCTGTTGCACTGAGCAGTTATAGTAGCTGCTTGTTTTATCAATTCACCACATAGCTTCCTAAAGACTGTAGTACTGGTCCTACTGGCACTGTAATTCTTTATTGTTAATAGAGATGGTAAGCAACACCTTTCACAATGACATGACACCCTGACATAATTTCACTCACCGGGTCTCCCAGAAGTGCAGACACGCAGGCCTCTGATGCATCACAGATGGCAGTCAGGTCATGACCGCCCTCCAGTGCCATTACAACACGCCCACCCGCCAGACCCATCAGCAGCTGCGTTAGCTGCCCGAAACCTGCCAACACACCAATCACACTCAGGAAACACTCATACAAACCATTCGGCCATTAAGTCAATTAGATAGGGTATAAAAATGGTACATGGGTCGCCATGGTATCCAGTGCAGTACTCACACTTGGCTGAGACATTGTATCCTCCCAGAGGCGACTGGTGACCCTCCACTGCATCGAAGCCTGCCGACACCAGGACCACATCTGGACTGAACTGCTGGGCGATGGGCATCACCACACTCCTACACGCACACACACACACACACACACACAAACACACACCATATTACACCATGTTGTTTATTTAAGCCTTGTTCATACTGAACACGAAGTGACTTTAGGCCTCACCTTACTGGCATGAATTTGGCTGCTATGGATTTTTTTGTGGACTAGTCATTAGAGAAGTCAAACTTCTTTAGGATTAAAAGAGCAAATATTTTCTGCTAGCTGAAACATTTATAAATCAAGCAAAAGCGTTTGCTCCTCAGTCAACACTGCAGAACCAACTCACTTTCCACAGGTGTCAATCTGTCACCATTAAAAGTGTACTTGAGTATCCAGTAATTACAACTTACCTAAAGGCAGTCAGGTACTCCACGTCACCCATAGGTGGCTCTACTCCTCCAGTCCACGCTATGTTCACATTAAAACCAACACCTGCAGCTGACCCCACCTGCAGAGAAAGAGAGAGAGGGACACAGTTATTTTGTTTGTAGGTTTGTTATTATTGTGCATCGTACCAATACTTTTGGATTCAGTCACCAATAAATCACTGTGGTTTTGGTTCCACTGGCTGTTTAATGGTTTAAAGGCAACTGATCAGTACAGGGCACACTACGCTGCCATATCAGCACCAAAACATCAAGCAAACATGAAAATTAATGTTAAATAAATGAAGTGAATAAACAAATAAATATGTTTTTACTCTTGATATTATTCATGTATTTTGATATTATACATGGACATCATCACAGCCATGCACTCCGAAATCATTCAGTGTTAGTTTTCACCAGATCCTACTTCTATCTAAGAGAGAAGTGAGGTCCCTCCCCTTCCGGCGATCCCCATGGGAATTGTGTCATGAATTACAAATATGATGTTTGACATTTTAAAAGATAGCTTTTCACGTAAAAAATTGTTTTAAAAAAAGATCACAGTTTCTCATTGAGACAGTCTGCAAAGAAAAGGTCTGCCCATACTGACAACTACAGGTAAGTGAAAGGAGAGCAAGTCAGTTCTGCTCTGCGAGTTACTTGTGCAACTGTTTGGTACATAGTCTTTCTAATTAAGTAGTATCTCAGTCCTATTTCCCATTAGTTTTATGACAAACTGCTACTTACTGTGTTGAAAAAATGCCTTTTAAATTGACAAACGTATGTTTGTGTCATGGCCCAATTCAAACGGGATCAAAATGTTATTTTGCACCTTGCCATTCACTACCATGCATTAACTTTTGTGGAATTAGGTCCCATGGTGGTCTACCAGGAGGGGTGTGATATTGCCTCTCTATACAGGTAAATCAGTGTAAGGTGGGGCAGAAAACCCTCAGTGATGGACTGAGTAGCCAATCAAGAAACCACACCACAGACTGTGTCCATATTTGTAATTATTATGCTAATTGTGTTTGTAAATTTAGCTTGTTGTAAGAGAAACAGGGTCTTCTACTATTCCTCTGATCGACAGCTGGTGGCGACAACATAGCAAGGAATGTAGCAATGTGCCACAAAGAAGAGGCAGACATAGGTTTAAATGACATTTTGACAACTTGGCTTTACCAATGTATTATGAGGAAAGGAACTATATTTGTCAGATCTCAGCTTGACACTTGCGCAACTATTTTTTGAATTCTTACCTCTAACATCTTAAGTTTGTGTGTGTGTGTGTGTGTGTGTGTACCTCCTCGGGAGCTCCACTGCCAGGAAAGAAGTTTCCATCGTCGTAGCGATGCAGGGAGATGTAGAGGACGTTGGGGTCACTGTAGAAGGCCTGCTGGGTGCCGTTGCCATGGTGAATGTCCTGCAGTGACAGGTCATGATGGCATCAGAGGGAAGGTCGGTGTGATGGTATGATACAGACACCATGAAGAAACGGGTGAAGGAATCTAACTGCTTTGCTTCTTTTTGATTTCTTTTAATGCCTTCCTGCTGTTGGGTCAGCACTCACAAACTTATGCTGAGCAGCTAAATATTGAGGATGATGGCGGATTGCTATCTTGAGGCTGCAGAAACTGTTTCCTGCTATTCAAAAAGCACATTAGATCCGCCTACACAGGCGCGTTCACACGGTTGATGCACTCTGATTTTATGATGCTTCCAGTTATTTTAAACATTTCCATGAATGCAGTCATGTCACTGCAACAAAAACCATGCAACATTTGATCAGCATAACAAAGAGCTGTAGTTATTAACTCTCCAAAGGAAACAAGTCAGGCGTTTCAAACAATCAATGAAGTTTACCAGCTGTTCCTTGTGCGCAAATGCACCTGTTAATGTAGAGATACATATATTGTTCTGCTGCTGGGGGATCTCTGCAGGTAATGTCATTAATATTTTCCTCATTGAGGACGTATTTCACCACTCTCATCCCACCAGTTATTGATCAGGATCATTTTTATGACCCATCCGTCTGATCCACGGACTGAGATCCACACACACAAAAGGACGCATAATGATGAACCTGAGCAAGTAATGCAAGGCAAACATTTGCATTGCTGGTGGTGAAAACACCATTTAACCACTGCTGATGGAAATCTACCCAGGTGACAAATGTTCACTGACAAGGCAAGGTTTTATTCTTGTCATGTTTATTCTAGTTCGCCAACTTCCTTTCTTTCTCTCCCACTTCCTTTTGGAAGTTATAGTGCCAAATTAATCACACCTTCACCTTGAGCAAAATTGTGGATTTGTCAATGTTTGAACATTGTTGGAATGATTTGTGGTAATATAAGTACACAAATCTACAACAATACAAAAAAAGATCTGGCTGTTTTAAAACATTTTAATGCAGAAATCTTAAAATTGTACCTTCAAAGAAAACTAAAGTTAAATCTTAATGCAGAAAAAAAGATAAAAAAAAAAAAAAAGATAGAGAGGGGCCCAATGAAACTACAAGACATTTGCATACAGACTCTCTGTTGTCTTGTCAGATCTATCCTATTCTGAACCCCCCCCCCAAAAAAAAGAAACCCCAAAAAAACATTGCATGATTTACGAGAGCCACATTTTCAGGTCGGAAAAGCTGGATTTCCGGAAGAATCACACCCCTGAATTATGTATCCATGTATCGATATTGATTATACAGGGTATAACTGGAGAGATGGAGCATTTGCACTTTCTAGTGGAACTAAGGCAGCTGGATTGGGTCTCTGTGTGCAGTGAGTCATGCTGACTTTTCTCTGTGACCTGCACAGATGTTAAGCTGAGCAAAATGGGCTGGTGCCCATGAGCCAATGAACCACTGAGACAGCTGGCTGTTTTTTCTTTCACAAAATAAACAGGCAGTGTGGGTGGCAGAATGAGTCAGCTGGTCTGTGAATTACACTTCATGATGCACACCAACTAATTTTTAAAAAATCACTGAGTTTCGAAGGGTTTAGCCTAATAGTCAGATGACGTTAATATGAAAAGTAGACAAAAGTTCAGCTGCAGCTGCAGCAAGATAGATAGATAGATAGTGTGATTGTGTGATACTCACCCAGTCCACAATGAGGATCCTGCCTACTCCCAGCTTCTGTTGCAGCAGCTTAGCAGTGATGGCTACTGAATTAAAGAAACAAAACCCCCTGTTCACACACACACAAGAACATAGAAAAGGTGGTTAGTTGTCACCAAAGTGCGTCATATTGAAACATGTAGTGGTGTAACACTGATCTTGTGGTGTACAAACATGGCAGTGGATTCCTCAGCATGGTGACCAGGTGGACGCACCACTGCGAAGCCGTTCTAGAACAAAAACACACACACACACACACACAGTGAAGGACTGGTCGGACAGTGTGTTTGTTTATTTTTCACAGAGCTGTGTAAGAGTGGTATATCCGCAATCATTACCTTCAGCTCCCCAGCCGCCACTCTGAAGGCCAGCTCGATGACTGAGCCGACCGCCATGCGGACCGCCGCTGACGAGTGCATCTCATTCCACACGGTGTCACTGTCCACCTGCAGGGGGGCAGCACGGAGCTTAAATACTTATACACAGACAGAGAGATGGACAGAATTGGACATACGAGCGAGTAGAGAAAGAGCCTCACCCCTATTCCCCCGCAGGGAAGGACAGCATACATCTTCTGGCTGATTGGACCTGTTAACAAACAATCAGGGCAGAGGTTAACTGTGTTGTTTTGCACACTCAAATGATTATTTTTTAGCCTGAGGATTAAACAATGTCGAGTGCTTATGCTCTAAAGGTTTTCAATTGTATTTACTGTATATGTTTGTCACAACTACTGTATATGCTACACTCACCACTGCTGCATTTAAAATAAAAAAAAAATCAACCAGTCCCCAAATGAGATAAAGGATTAACTAATGTTGGCAGTATCAACCTGTAAACCCCAGAAAGCGTTTCCGAGCTGGAGATTACTGTTTGACTGCAGTAACAACGTGACTGCTCTCTTGCCTTAACCTTAAGTTCTGTTTATCTAACATTGCAAAACGGCGAAAATTCTTCTTCTTAAAACAGATCTATGTTCACCAACAACTGAGGCTGGGACTACCATGTGTCGTCAGAATGCCATTTCAAAAGCCCTGAGCAGACCTTGCACTAACAATGACTGTCACTTCCAGGTAGATGACTGGCAGTTGATATGCATTGTGGAGATATCCGATTTCTGAAATTGCCAAACTTCCAACCAACTTCATCTGACAACCAAGCATTTCCTGAAAAAATGACTTCAGCTGTTAACTGAAGTGACTTGTCTGTAACCTAAAGACAGACTCGACAGAATTAAACTTAGTCAAGTAGTCGCCACAACCACTGCCTCCCATTTCTCCACAGCACTGTGTCAGCACTAGAGAAAAGTGTAGCTGCACCAAATCTCGTTTTGGTATATGGGGAAAAAATGCTCAGGCTTGTTTGCATGGTCTTAAACCAATCGCAGTCATCTTAGGTGGCACTCAACCCTGGATGCAACGACAGTGCCACTGCAAAATAGCGTTGGGGTAAACTTGGTTTGCACATTGGATGAGCCCTGCCACTATCGCTAAATCCCCACCAAAGAGAAGCTAACAGCTGCAAGATTGTTAAGGTTTTAATAAACAGGTAAGTGTTAGAGTAACTTGCCAGTTTCAGCCTGTTTATTGCTAGCTCTGAGGTTTTTGTTATTTCATGTAGCAATGGGGATTTTAAAACAGGGTTCGTACACATTTTTTCAAGGTCAAATTCAAGCAGATTTTCAAGCACTTTTAAGGGTCATTTACAAAATTTTCCAGCACCTTATCGCTGGGGTAAAATACATATCTACAGGAATATATATACTCATGATTATTTTTTTCACTTTTTATCACAATTATGTACATTGTATTATGCTGCAAACATCTAAAATGATGTTTCACGACAGCAAAAACTTTAAAAATTAAAAGGCGAACACAAAGTTTTATCCCAAAAAAAGGGAAGCCACTTGGCGTTCTTCAGGTACACTTGCACCGGGACAAAGAGAGACCTGAGATCACCCTGTAATTTTCTTTTTTGACATAAACTTTTATAAGCTTTTCGCTTATTCATCAAAGTTTATTAATATTGAACATGTCACCAGTCCAAATTGCATCAAATTCACCTTCTCTTCAGCCATCCTTCTCTATTGCTACCAGGCTGCATGTGTGACGATACACACACAATGATTTTATTTCTCCTTGTAATAAGCAAACTATCCAGTCTGATCCCAATGTTGCCAAGACACGAGTTATAATGTCAAGCACTTTCAAGCACTTAAACTAAAATCCAAGCACTTTTCAGACCTTGAAAACACAACATTGAAATTCAAGCACTTTCAATGATTCTAAGCACCCGTGCGAACCCTGTTAAAAACATATGCGCACAGTGCGCAGACAGTTAGAAAGGGTGGATTTTTTTCCTGTCTTGAAGGCAAGTTTACTTTCACAATTATTTTAGTATGGATTTGTTATTCCACGATAAAAATATGGTGCATTCTGTGGAGGCATGGATAGCAAGTTCACTGTGTCTTTTCAGATGTGAATGCGTCAGAGAAGCAGGACGCGTACCTGTCAAAATCACTGATGTGGAAGATCTTGTACCACTCTACTACTGGTTATTAGAGAACACTTGTAGTTTTCAGTCAGTGTTATGCTATTACAATTTGATAGCAACAGATGTGACAGCCTTAGCTGTGGATGTGAGACGACAGACCAACAGACCAACAGACAGAGAGACAGAGAGACAGGTACCCAGTAGTTTCTTGTGGTCCAGTTTGTGCCGATTCAGCGGACTGGTTCCATATAGCAGAGTGTGAAACTCTGAATGGACAGACTGGATCTCATCCAGAGACGCTTTACGCCCACGGATCCTCTGCTCACACACACAGATGTAGAGGGAGACGGATTAAGGAGTTTTTCACATTTTAAATTTGCACATAAGGAAGAAATATTAGAATGGATATTTGGCAACTGCAAGATTCAAGTGGCTGTTGAGTGAAAAAAAGCTTTTAGATGAGTTGGAAAATTAAAGTTTGGTGTGTAGATACAGAGCAAATGTGTTGAGGTGTAATGGGTATTTACAATAAATGATGATTAACGGTGCTATCTGACAAGAGAAGCTTCACTCTATCACACTTCACTTTATCTGGTGAATATTGTCAGTGTATTGCGGTGCATGCTGGGATAGCCTGCAGTGTGTACACCAGCCATGACATTACATCATTGTGGGTGTGGCTCTCTCCGAGTACAAATGTCCTATTTGCATAATGTGTGTGTGTATAAGTGTGTGTGTGTGTGTGTGTGTGTGTGTGTGTGTGTGTACCTCGCAGCGGCCCAGCAGGCCCGTCTCCTGCAGTCTGGACCAGATGCTTTGCACTCTCCCGGCATGTTCCGGGTGGATGTGAGCATTGCCACACACACACTGATGCTTCAACATCAGACTGTCATATACAAGCCCTGGAGGAGAGAGAGAGAGAGAGAGAGAGAGAGAGAGAGAGAGAGAGAGAGAGAGAGAGAGAGAGAGAGAGAGAGAGAGAGAGAGAGAAGGTGAGGGAAATAGACATAAATACCATATATTCAAAATAAAAGCCAAAAGCAGAGAAATAAATAAGCATAAAACTTTCAAAATGACCTTACCTCAGTGCAACAAACATGTGTTTATGTTCTGCCAAAATGTTTTTTGTAGTAGCAAATCAGCACCACAAGATGTCAGTAGCTACAAGTGATGTGTGTGTAACATGCAGAACATTGAAGACATCTAGCAGACATACTTTAGTAATTCACTATTCATGTAAGTATACAGGTCACATAGAGTTAAAATATAGAAAGGATTAAATATGTTGGACAAAGACTCTCTGAACCACACTGGCGGGCTACCTAGCACAGCTGAACACACACACACACGTTTTCATATTTTGATTGCAAGTGTAGCTTTACATCCATGGATGACAATGGCAATACTGAATGTTACACTCCTGTACTTCAACCACGTTTATCTCATGTTGGGGTGCTCTGAGGCTGTATCCATCAAGGTTGTTATCACAAGGACTCCTACGATAAAAGTTCTTAACTTAATCAACCCAGGAGTTCTCTCAGTTCCTCAGTTAAAGACCGTTTTGTAGACAGCATTTCATAAAGGTTATAAAGTTTCTCCCAATTCTACAACTTATACAACTGAGTGATTTTTTTAAGGGAGTCTGGGGATTTTTCTCCACAGGTGAGAAAAATGCCATAAGTAAGTAAGATTTGGCATGTTTACCAAATAGAGGTTGTTGTCTTCAATCATAAATTCAGTGTAAGCAGTGAAATACATTGAAAACGTGTGTTCAGTCAGCTGATAAATGTAGACAGGCAAGACAAGGAAACAAACAACTTGCTGTATGGCATTTAACGCTGAATTCACAAGAAGCCTCAAGCCTATTATATCAGGAGTTACTTCTAACTTGGCCAGTTAGAAGCGTTTACATTGCTGACTACTGTACATGATCACAATCTGCCAGGTTCAAGTCTGGCATCAGACCTTTGTTGCATGTCATTCTCCATCTCTCCAACCCAACTTTAATCTCTAAGTTGCTCACTGTCTGATAAAGGCACTAACTATTTTAAACGACAAATACTGAATAATCCTACTTGACCAAGCTTATTTTAATAATATATGTAGATTCTATGCATTGAACTCCTTGAAGGCTCTTAATTTAAAAGACATTTCATACTGAAACCTGATTAAATATACTCATAAACCAGGAAACTAGCAACAGTAGGCGAAACACTTGTTGAGAATCTATAGTATTTTGGTCATATTTTGGTTATAGTATTTTGACTGACAGTTCATCTGAACCCCCTCCCCAAAAAAATATACAAAAGCTGACCGGTGGTGAAGAGGTGTTTGATGGGATTGACAGATGCTGCTGGTGAGGACTGCGCTCTTCCCAGGGGCCTGTGGGGCAATGGAGACTGGAACACACCCAGCTGCTGCAAGGCCTAATGGGAAGGGGGAGAGAGAGTGTGTATTATAATTAATTGCATAGGGTGATAAAGAGATCAGTCCATTCACTACAGTGAAGGAGGACAACTCATATATATAGATATAGATATATCTATATATCTATATATATATATATATATATATATATATATATATATATATATATATATATATATATATATATATATATATACATATACATACATATATAACACACATACATACATACATACATACATATATACATATATATACATATACATACATACATACATACATACATATATATACATATATATATATGAGCCCTCATGTCACTTTCCCTGTCAGTACTGTCATTACACACACACACTGAAATCAGTAAAAGTCAGTGTATGAAAACATCTTGTGAAATATGATAAACGGCATATTGACTTATTTTTTACAGACTAATTGTTTGACTGATAAAAACTATACCCTTTATATGACGAAAACTGTCATACATGTGTTTGGTTTTCATGACACTTGACTGACTGACTGTCCTGAAATATCCTTGATCACCAACCTCCACACACAGTGTTTGTGAATGTGTCTGTGTGTCCACCACGGACACACAGACACTCTGCAGCGTCTATATATAGGGGGGGTGTTGCTGTGCTCCCTGCTGCGAACTAGGTGACTCATCATGTGTGGGTGACACTAACACACACACACA
Source organism: Sparus aurata (assembly GCF_900880675.1). Taxonomy (NCBI): domain Eukaryota; kingdom Metazoa; phylum Chordata; class Actinopteri; order Spariformes; family Sparidae; genus Sparus; species Sparus aurata. Next base: position 4,970,825 of record NC_044209.1, on the reverse strand, counting down.
CACACACACACACACACACACACACACACACACACACACACACACACACACACACTTGAAGATACACAGACAAACAGCAACACATAGGGATGAGTCCAGTGGTTGAGTCACCAGTTAGTGATGTCACTTCTCCGTCAAAGACTGTGTGTGTTAGTGAGTGTGTGTGTGCGTGCGTGTGTGCCAGTCTTTCTGCTCAGGTTTGACTGGACACCCATTGGCTCTCATGTTTCTGTGCTGGGACTGGTAAAAGAGATTGAAATAAATAAATAAATACATACATACATACATACATACATACATACATACATACATACATATAGTGTTGTGTAATTTTATATTCAAATTCGACAGTTTTCTGTATCTGTAAAATTTCAAAGCTTTCACCTGATGACTCATCCTGCTCTACATTTTGGATTCATTCAACCCTCCCCGCTATAAAGCTGCCTCCTTCAGACACAATCACCACCCACAGTGGTGGGTCAGAGGTAGAACTGCACGATAAATTGGAGAATGATCTAAATCGCAATATGTTTAACTGCAATATTAATGTCAATATGTGAACATTATCATAATTAAGTACTGTAGAGCTGTGAGATGTCCTGGCCAACAAATCTTGTTCTCCAGTGAAAGAAAATGGATTGACAACTAATCTCACACCAGCATGGTTCTAATAGTTTTTCAGAGAAAATAAAAATTGTGTTGATGATTGCGAAAAGAAGAGAAACAAAAGAAAAGAAGAGAACACTGAAAAAAATAATGCTGAAATAAGTAGGTTAGGTAGAAAGGAAATGTGTGACCAGACTTGCAGATCTTTAAAAGGCTACTCCGTCAATTTAACAATGTACTCCTGTAACACTGTCGGTCTCATGAATCGTTTATTTAAAGAATAAACAAAATAACTAAGTAAAGACTATTTTTTGAATTGCAGCTCCTGTCACTATTTAACAACTGGTTCAACGAAATTTAATGCATATTGAGGCTACTAGTTTAAATGTATTAATATCAGTTTGTATAGAATGTCTTTTGTCCATCCATCCATCCATCCAGTCAGGTCACGGTGGCAGCAGGCACACTAGTGTATTCCAGATGTCCTTCTTGGCAACTGTTTGGCAACTCCTGAGGCATTGCCAGGCCAGGTGAGATATATAACCCCTCCAGCAAGTTCTGGCTCTGCCCCAGGGTCTACTCACAGTTGGTCGTTCTCAGAAAACCTCAAAGGGGAGATGCCCAGGAGGCACCCTAATCAAATGCCCAAACCACCACAGCTAGCTCCTTTCGATGCAAAGGAGATTCGGCTCTACTCTGGCCCTGCAGATGTCCAATATAAGGCTGAGCCTAGCCACTCAACCAAGGAAACTTCGGTCACTACAGTTACTGTTTGTCTTTTTTTTTTTTAATTATGAAAGAGTTTACAAGAGTCTTTTTAATAAACATATTCATGTCAGTATTTTGTATTTTATTTAGATATATTAGATAAGCAGTTCATTGATTAATTAAGTGTGATTAATAATTAACTTTCCCAGTCCCAACCAACATTGACTCAGGTTACATCAAGTTTACAAGTCAGACCAGACACAGCTCCCTCTTCAGACACATAAGGGTTTCCCCACACATGCAGTACTACAACCCAAGACCTGGAAACAGACTTATGTGTAAGATCAGTGGAGCTCCCCTTTAAGAGTCCTGACACACCAAGACAACAGCAGCTAGGATCAACAAAGGCTGCCTATGGTCTGCAATGCTCCACTATATTCACCGGCTAGTGGCTCACTGTGTCTACCTGCTGTTTGGTGCCAAGTAGGTAGTGTACAGTAGTGTACAGTGAAAAAACACCCTGAATGTGTCTTGAGTTTGCACCTTGTCTTTACTGAACTATTCAAACAGCACGCAGGCTACCATCTGGTCAAAAACCAGTGTTAAGCCTTGGACAACACATGAGCTTGTTCAAGCGCACTTGGTCTCATCTTTGATGTGAAAACACACTTGTTTTGTTAAGAGAACATAATAGACATGTTATGTAATGAGCTCCTCAAACAACAAAGTGTTGTCTCTCTAAAGAAGCAGCACGCAAGAAAAGAATACTCAGTTGTGGTCTGCAAACGCATTGCAGCTCAGGAATTTCTATGTATAAAAACAATTGTGCAAGGGTGATAAACACCTGAAGCCATCTGAGGTTGGGACTGAAGTAACAGACCAACAGTTATCAGTGATGAGTCAGATAGCTATAAAACACAGCAACAACTGTAAGAAACACAGTGAGACAGAAAGCAGCAGTAGGTCGGCTGATGATGCATCTGTGTGATTCATCCTTCTGTGGGATGATGCTGCGTAACCAAAATGTTCAGAATTTAAGACTGACCTAAGATCTTACAGCAGTGCTTCTCCAGCTTTTTGGTAATACATGCCTGTGTCTCTATCGGATGAGCTTGGCTCTACCACAATCTTCTCAACAAGACTCAGAGAGACAATGAACTCTGGCAGTCATCCAGAATTCATAGAACCAAAGCTACAGTAAGAAGCCCACATAGCAGCAACATCGATGTCTCTCAGTGGGACACCCCTCAAGGCAGCCCAAGAAGTGGGGACACTTATGGTTACATGACACTTCACAGCAGGGATTTGGAGGCTCCTCAACCAATATTCCTGTGTTAAAGTTTCAGCAACCCAGTTTGAGAGCCTCTGCGTAGGCAAACCGCTACCCTACCTGTACCCTCCATGATAAACAAATAGCACATCAGACTTACCAAATCCAGTCAACCGATCAAAGAAGTGTCTCCGGCCCAAACTGGACAAATGAGACCGACAGCAGGGATGCAGTTCCCCTGTCCCTCGCTTTGAGGTGAAGACAGCCAAACAGATTGACTTTAAAAGCACAAAACCTCTTGGGAAGAAATAAGGGGTTGGGCTACACAGCAATCCCAGACCCATCAGTATTCCAATGCAGGCAGTCCCTGGCAACTGACAGAGCATGCAGCTCCCCAACTCTCTTATCAGATCCGATATCAAAGAGAGAGGCAGGCTTACCAGACAGCCATCTAATGTCAGCCCATTTAAGGGGCTTAAGAGGTGGGAACATAAAGACTCTAGGACAACAGGCATTAAGTAGGGTCTGGACTCCAGCCTGTTCACAGGAACTCGGTAGCGAACGTCTGTGCATCCTGTCCCAATGGCCCGGTCAGTTTCAACTGCAAGAACCACAACAAGCAGGGTTGACGCAGGGAAAAAAATAAAGGCATTGGTCTGAAACCCTAACTATTCTGCTTTGGTGCCTCTTGGCATCTGTTCAAATCCCTATTGGGCAGCATACCTCATAGCAGCCAAAGCCCTGCAGTTGCTTGGCAGGTGGGAAAATACCTTCGAATCTGGCCAGCACCTCTGAAGTTTGTCATTGTACGGTACTGATTGTAGAGCTCTGAAGGCAGATGGTTGTGGAGTGTGCTTGGAGAGGGCACTAGAGGGAGCAGCCTCTACAGGGGCGGCTGCAATATGGCCAACTCAATGGCTTGATCTACTGTGAAATGGCCAGCCTTTAAGGACCCTGCTTCTGACCTGTGAGACCCTGTCACTAAGGGGAATTTGAACTCTCCCTCCAATTCAACCAGTCCTACTAGTCCCGAATCGGTGAAAAGATTCCCTGAAGCCACAATAGATGTTGGTTAACAACAGAAGGTAAAGAGGCTCTGATACTGTAGTGACAATGGTAGCAGATTGACTGCCGGGCTATAAATTGAGAAAGAAATTGAGACCTGGGGAAACTCAGAGGCCAAGTCCACTTTAAGAGCCAGAGCTTTATCACACTTTCATTTTTCTTACACTTGGAGGCATCATCATGCATGTGGTGCTTAAAACCCAAAGGGGGGCGAAATGCAGGCATCCTTAAAGAAGGTAAATCAGCCTCAGTAATGCTACTGTCCAATCTCGCGGCCCTCTCTGTCAATGGCATGCAGCTGCAATTAGTGCAAGCACTATCCGTCAGAGCCTGTTTGAGGTGTTAGATACCAAGTCATGATGGACAGCTGTCATGGCCATTGCCTGGACTGCGAGGGACCATGCAAGAGTTGCAAATGGAGACCATGATCAGCGATTTCAAGACAAGGCTACTGTCAGCATGGGTCACACCCTGGTAGAGTGGGATAGGGAAACACTCGGCTACAGATCCAAAGAAATTAGCAGATATAATGCTGTAAGGCTAGGGATGCAGCAGTACAGCAAGAAACACTCCAAAAACCAATGCCTATAACACCGTATGCCAATTTAGCAGTGGAGCGAGATACACAGAAACAGGCTAGAGATCCAACCAAAAAAAATGTCTGCTCCCAGTTCATCCCCTCTCTCTAACACCGGCATCCAGGTGAAAGGTGAAACTATATAGGTTAATTGAGGGCTTCATCCCACATCACGTCCCCACACCAAAATAAGTGAAAATTAGCAAAATAAACATATCTTATGTAAATATATGGCTCCTACAAGTAATTTAGAATGTGCGGAGTAAATGGAGGTACTGAGAGCCACTCGGAGCTTTGAATGTCAAGCAGACTGCAGCACATTCAGTCTCTGCTTAGAGAAGCACTGTGTTCACACACTAACCTGGGAGTAGCCCCCCCTCTCTTCTTCGTCACCCTCCCTCAGCTGGATGATGTCTTCGTCCTCCTCCTCTTCATCCAGCTCGCTCTCAGTACTCTCCCCTTTCACGTGCACAGCCCCATGCTCCTCCTCACCCTTCACATGCACACCAATTCGCTCAGAGGAAGGTGTGCTGTCATCGGAACCTTCCTTCTGAAGCCTGATTGGTCACAAATACAGGGCAGATTTAAAAACAACAACATACACGTATAATGCAATAACATATATAGATATAAAGATCAATCAGTCACTATGAATGACAGTGTGACTGGCATTTGTAGGAAATGCCACACCTGTGAAGGCTTGTCCCTGCATCATCCTCCTGCATGTCACTCGTCTCTGTCAACTCCTCCTCTGTCTCCTCTGGGTGGGTGGGTGGCGGCCTGGGAAGCTCTGCTCCCTTTGACAGCATCTACACAAACAAAGGTAAATTTAGCATATGAACGTGTGTGTGTGTGTGTGTGTGTGTGCGTGTGTGTGTGTGTGTGTACCTTGTAGTGTTTCTCCAGGAAGTGCTGGTGTTGCTGCTGGACCACCAGCTGCTGCAGGGCTTGGGGAGACTGGGGCAAAGGTGCACTCTGGGTCCGAGCCAAGGGCCGATGGCGAGGCAGTTTGTTGACTGTCCGCATGCCACTGGACACGCCCCTCTCTGCCGTAACCAGCGGTGACTGGCTGTACATGGGGACTAAGTTGTTGGAGGGTCACAGCAGAAAGACAATGAGTTGGACACTGTAACTGGACACTACTGCGGATGTTAACATAATACTTAGTGCACTTATGCATGAGTGTGGTTACCAGCTAGCATAGCAGTCTGTTGTCTGGCCTGCTCCAGCAGTAGTACATGTTGCAATAACGAGGAATGAGCAGAATGAGAGCTGGGGGGTGGTGTCTCCACGTCATGCCCCACCCCTGCAAAGAAACATTATAAAAAAAAAAAAAAACACATTTCAAAAGTAATTACATGTCTTCCTTGATAATAAATGACATTGCATTGTACGTGTATTTACATACAAATGTATTCAATATGCAACAATTAAACCATACTAACTCAAATAATGAGCTATGGTAAAGCTTACCTGCAGGTAGGGAGGATGTAGAGAGAAACTTCCCTGTTAAAGCTCCGCCCCCGCGCAGTGACTGGATGGCTTGACGCTCAGCCTCTTGCTGGTTAGACAGCTTCTGGGTTTACAGGGACATTATCATGATTACCACACAGTCTCGAGGCCCCGACCTCACAATCACTGGTATGGTAATTTCCAGTGGCAAGGCCCCAGCTTGTAAAACTCATTCATCACAAATCAACAGAACACAATGTGAAAATAGAATATATAGCATGTCTTTATGTGTTTTTGTGAACATCAACGTGCGCATTTTTGCAGACCCACCGTGATGTGTGTGTTGGCAGGGAGGCCCAAGGAGATATTCGGCAAGGAGGGCGAGGTGTAGAGATTCAAAGGACTCAATGTCCCATCAGCACCCAGTGTCTGATGGAGAGATCTCAGCTGCAGACAGACAGACGCACAGACAGACTGGTTAGTTTAGGTTTCTTGCTCTGTGAAATGTTAGCAGTAGTTGAGAGGGTTGTCTGTAGATTTATCCAAGTTGCTATCTTACCTACTGTACTCATTTCACTAACTGAATCCTCCTTCCAGTAGCTCGTTATTTGAGCTTTGGCTGCTTACATGCATATTTAATAACTATCTGATATTCATCAAACACATCTGCAAATAACCAAAATTGTCCAGCTGTTTCACCCCACTTTCTCTTTACACCCCACTTCAGACTTCAGTGAAAATAAAGTTCATCTGCACAAATTGGGATAAATGACCCTGTTTATCAGCTCACATTTACAAGGTTCGTAATCCCTGTTTATGTATGCATACCACTCTCCAGCAATAATGTTCACATTTCTAAAATAATTCAATATGACCCTTGTTAGGCTTGTAGGCAACTACACACTACTACAGTGGACGTAATTCTGCAGCCTTCTTGAGGAAGTATGTAATAAAATTATACCCAGATTTCAATCTATGATGAAGACATTGAAGAAATGTTCATTCTTTTCTGCTACTGTCGCTTGTAGTGTACTTCAAGGTTCCATATTAGGCCCCATTTACATTGCATTTTATGTGTTTCTGTTGAGACGTTTTTTTTCAATAGATCATTCCTTCAACTTGTAACGCTGACAACATGCAGCTATATTTCTCTTTTAAATCAGGCGAAACTGACTTGAGATTGTCGAGTCCTGGATGGCTAAAAATATTCTTCATGTACAATGAACTACAACACATGCAAACCAAAGTACAACAGACCTAACCCTAACTCACTGCAAAAATATAAAAGACAAGAAAATATAATACACAACACAAATTAGGAAAAAGTGTTGAATACAGAAATGTGCTGCAGGTTGAACACAACACAATGGAAATAGAACAAACCACACTGACCCTCTGATCAATCAGTCCTCACCGTTACAGTTACATGTTCCCAGTCGAAGTTCAAGTGGGGTGTTTCTATTGCTTCTAATGCCTCTAAAAGGGGGGAAGACAATTACTCCCCCCTTCGTTAATATAAAGCTCTATCAACTTCTTTAATTGTGTCTGTTTACAGCCATTTACCCATTCTATTTGATTCTCTTCTCTATAAAGCACAGCTAGGTCAACACTACATCTATAAATAAATTCACACGAATCTGCTTGAACCACAGTAAACTATCGATGGCAACTCAAGCTGTTTGTTCAATGTGAAGAAATTAACGCAATAAAATGACACCTTTGCTGGATGAGTCAGTGAGTATAACTTTAAATCATAACACGAATTGTTAGGGTGTGTCCTTGTATTCACCTCAGTCTGGATGTTGGGGACCGATCCCGTGTTGCCGTTGGCAATAGCCGAATTGGAACTGTTGGGACTGCTGGGACCTGAACCTGGAGCGCTATTACAGAGAGAGGAGACTGGACGAGAGACACAGACAAACACAGAAATAAGGAGTGAGCGGAATTATTCTTTTGAATTAATTTATAAAAAGTGTCATGCATTATGAATACCATTTATACCATGGTCCGGATAATTACTTGAATTTGATTGTCAATTAATTTCTGGTTTACGGGCATCTCTAGAACTCTTCAAGTCGTTTCAGTGAAGCTGCCTGTTTATCCTACATAATATGCTATAGCCTGTATTTAAAATGACCGAAATTGGCATCAGCTGACTGCAAACAACTCAACATATGAGATAAATTAAACTAAAAGAAAAAAGCTGAGTATCTTATTTACAACATGAAGTGTAGCCCTTCAGAGCACCATCCTCTGAACACCACAGGGTGGCGCTTGTAACACCCAAGCTGCAACAAGAAGCCTACAGTCAGGGCTGTAGTAAACTGAAAAAATGGGTAACCTAAGTGTCCAGTGGATGAACTGTCCATAACAAATAAGGGATAACTTATAAAAAGGTGAGTAAAAACTGGGTTAACTGACTTAGTGTGCATTTACCCCCAACGTCAGCCCTGCTACGCTGTCTCTCTGAGCTTAATATATAAAGCAATCCTCTCACATCCCGTTTGCTATTAAACTCAGTACCTCGGGCTGCAGTCAGCCAGTCATTTGTTAGTGAAAAATGTTATTGATTTGGGGACAGTGAAATGCATAACGTTAACTATCTGGCTGATAGCTGAGCCGAGGGATTCAATGAGCTGAGCGGGCTAAATATCTCTTATTGCTCAGAATCTAAGGTACATCTAAGGTCCGTCTTATTAACTGGAGTAGTGAACATTTCTATTACAAAAGAATCTTATGGGATTGTAATAATTGTTTCACCTATGAGTATATCTCTAAGGTGTTACCAGGAAATCAGAGTTACCGCTTGTGAAAAGTTTTTCTACAATGTTATTGATCGCAAAACCCACGAAAATATACACAAATGTTTTTTTTTCTTTGGCAAGTGACCATGGTATAAGCGGGATAATGCCCTTCGCGGTGTCCATAATCAGGACTTTGCAGAGGCAATTAATTCCTGATAACATTATCCCCTACTTATTCACAATGAGTGTTCATACACTATGCAACGCTATGACCGAGTTCTTTGTTTGAACTTACATTTCTTTCACAAAACCATTGTCACATATGTGTGTGTATGTGTGTGTATGTGTGTGTTCACCTGATATCTCTATGGCTCTCTTCTTAAAGGTACTAATAATAGTTCCATCTTTCCTGCGAAGGAGTGGAGAACTCCGCCTCTCTGCCACCTTCTGCTTCAATCGTGAACGCACCTTCAGGTTAGGCTCCGACACTGGTTGAGAGACCAAGGCAGACAAGGAAAGTAAGAGGGAATAAATGAAATCTGCTCAGCTTGGAGCCACCGATCACCAGTCCTTCCTATAGTTATAGTACAGTCTGTTTGGAATATTGGTTGAAGGAAGAGAATGCATTTTTTGCTGAAGTAGCTGCTTTTGTGTGTTACTGATTTGGTCTTTTTTTACATTTTTTGATCTTGTGTTGTTTTCATTCTTAAGTTACAGTATTATGCAATTACTTTTTTGTATCTCTGTTTGCTTTATTGTGAAGTGCAGTGCTCTGCTTGGCGGAGTATTTTGTGTATTTACGGTGCCAGGTGATTTGCGTACAGGAGACTATCAGGGCGGACGGGAGCACACGCTGTCTGGTGAGCCTACATTACATTTTGGCTGGCTTCATCTTGGCCGGCTGGCAGGATTGCTGGATAAACAGCTACAGTCTGTATTTTAAGGTAGCTTTGGTCTACAGGTCAAGTTTAAGGTCAAGGAGCAGGAAGAGGAAAGGGCATGCAGGTTTTATTAGTTTAAGCTGCCTGGACAGTATTCAGCAGTCCAGAAGCTACAGATACCTGGATGTTTTGTTATTGGTTACTATTTGACTGTGCGGCATCATGGTAGCGAATGACAAATCCGACTGAGCAAGATGTATTTTTTTCTATAAATCCATCCAAATTTGTATCATCATCAGTAAGACTGCAGCGGCCTAGATACAGTACCCAAGGACACATTATTGATTTATTACTCAGCATGTTATTACGATGACTACAGAACAACAGATACAAATTGGTTGAACAGCGGTTCATCCGATTGTGCCACTACGTACTAAAGAAGACCTGATGACGGTCTGTTTTGACATGTGTTGGCCATGTCTGTGAAGAAAAGTGATCTGTAAAATTGATTTCTGCTGCTGAACTTCAGACTCCCTTTTGAAATTTCAAGTGTGTATTCATCCCAAATGATTGAATGCAGTTGAGTCTGTGAGGACATTTCACTCAGCAGCCCTAAGCCGTGGCTCAGCGGAAAAGAATAGAGCCTTCCTTTTTATCAGATGAGAAGATTAAATAGGCCCACTTAGTGGTCACTCATATCACGCTGAACTGGAACTGCACTGCTATGGCTACAGCATGTATGGCTAGCTAACTTGCTAGCTACAGTAGTAGCCACTGGTAAAAATGCTCACTTTCCAGAGACATGCTGAAGCTATATGCCTCATTCTTTTAGCACAACATCATATATGTAAACATCGACTGCATATTTTAAGACTCTGGTATTAAAAAGCATTCTGATGGAAACATTACAACGACAGCCAGGTATAGCACTTAAAAATAACTCATGAAGATAACATTAACGTATTATGTTTCCTACAGCTGATAAAGTAGTAGTTTCACCTATCCAAACTAGTTGTCACGGGCTAGAAGAAGCCTGCTACTGTCTGTTGTCCATCCAGATTGAGCACAAGTTAAATGTGATAAGTTTTTCATTTAAATCTGAATTTCAATAAAAATGAGAAAAATGCAAATAAAGACAATTTATCTACTCACTGTTCCCTTTGCTTTTTTTTTTTGTTTTACAAAGGTACTGACAGTTCCACTTCAGCCAAGTATGAAAATATTCTATTTCTGGTGTCTACACTCATATTCTTCATGTGCACAAATTGAAAAGCACACAAACAGGAACAGGATGGAATTGAATTAAACTCTTAGCAGACACAGCAATAGTAACTAATGGGGGCGGGGCTTAGTCACTGGTCAATTCAGGTTCCTGTAGGCACACAGCCAGCTTCAGCTCCCGACCTACGACATCACATGGACATGTACGGAGAAAGCTTTCAGATGGTATCAGTCATATCTTGTGGAGTGTGTGTGTGTGTGTGTGTGTGTGTGTGTTATCTCTAGGTTCGGGCTACCTCTTCCCTGATGAGTCAGACCCACACTGACTCACACATATACATAAACACACCACACTCTACCTCCGCATAGTCCTTCGTCAAACTACTTTTACATGGCAAGTGACAAATAACACAAAAACATTCTCCTTCTATCTCGGTGTGTTTCTCCTACCTGTCTTGCGTAGTGGGAAGTCATCTTTGCTCTCGTAGTTCCCCAGAAGTGGGGGCAGTTTGTAGGAGGGAGGAGTTCCTGGGGTGTTACTCTGTGGAGGAGAGCCCTGCTCCAGGGAGGTGTGCTGGACTCCCCTGCAGACACACACACACACACACACACACACACACACACACACACACACACTCATATGAGAACACAGGAGGAAATCCAGCGAGCTGTCTGGTAAAACAGTCACAATATTGAGTAATGAAGTGTCCCAGTAAAGTAATTTTCTGTCGACCTGCTTAGCATACTTCCATTTCATTTACTCTGTTAAAGAGATGGCTTGTTGTCAGCCAAACACTGCTGTCTTATATGTAAATGTGCGTTACAACCTTCTTCAGATAATCGTGCAAGCCAGCTGGATCACGTGATCTCCTAAATCCATCTTTCCAGGCTTCAAGCTATGCACTTGAGTGGCTCGGAACAATCAGACTCCTTTGAAGAACTACTGGTATCTACAGGCATGGATTTGGTGAGATGGCCATAGAGAGATGAAACTGTTTGTCTGAAAACAATCTCTATGGCTCCTAAAGAGGTTGGCCTATGATAGACAGTGATAGACAAATGGTTTGTCCAATCCAAGTATATTCTGAAAGTGCTGGCCCCTTTCCAAACCGTTTCTAGCTGCTTTTTTTCCCAAATGGCTCTGTGTAACCAACCATCTGGCATGTCAAGTTATCATTCAGATAAGACGGAGCTTATTCAAAAGGACACCAGCAATACTGTCACTAATATGTCTTATCAATTCATGAATCGGGATCTGGATCAGTATATCTATTCAATTTGTACATCTATACTTTTTAAACCATGTGAATTTGATTATAAAACTTTACTTGAATTGTCCTATGTAAATTAAATATTGATAAGTATCATTATGGGAACCAGATATTTATTTATCTTGGCACTATGTTTTTTGTCATATAACCTTGGTTACTAGTTTCACACAGTCCAGTAGGGCTGGGCAATATGGCTTTAGAATAATATTGTAATAATTTAAGGTTATCTTGTGATACATGATATATATGTCACTACATGTTACACTCGGATCTGTCCAGGGACAGGTTGAGCCCTCACCAACACTTTGGGGAGAAGGAATGGTTCAGTCCGCCAATGCCCGGCTCTTTCTTATTGAGAAGGAACTCCTGCAGCTTCAGTTTTACCTCCGTACTGGCAATGGCACCTTCCAAATAAAATTGAGGAGAGAGGACCGTGTCAGGACACTTTACTGTCTTTATAGGGGTGGCTTGCAGACACCAAGCAAACATGTGCAGAGCGTGATAGTAAAAGCATTGGTATGACAGACGTACTCTCTTTGCCTTTCTCTTTGTTCCTCAGCAGCAGCAGTTGTTGCTCCAGTCGGTGTTTCTCCTGCTCTTCGTGTCTTTGTTGCTCTAGTTTCCTCTTCTGCTCCAGCTCCTGTTGCCGCTTCGCTGCCAACAGCTCTTGTTGTTGCTTACACACATACATACACACAAACACACACACATACACCTTAGTGACAATTGAACCAACCGGCGAGCTAAATCAATGACAGGTTGGTTGACAAAGAGGACTAGTCAGAGACAAACCTGACTAGCTACCTTCAGGTGCTCCTGCAACTGGACTTCATGCTGTCTTGTGAGAACTTCGTGTTTTTTCTGGAACTCTGCAAACAGCAGCTGTTTCTGGAGTTCCTGCTGCTGTTTCAGTAGTACAAGTTCCTGCTGGAGCTGCTGCTCTCTTAGGCTTGTGTCCACCGCTGCCACACCCCCAGAATGAGACCCCACCCTGGGCTCTGTCCGCAGATCCACTGGGCCTCCACTTCCTCCTCCACCTGGGCCTTCTGCCGGACCCCCGTCTGATGATGGAACAATGAACAAGAAGTCAGCGTTACTCATCCTGATCAACTGCTGATGTCAGTTGTCCATTTGGTATGCTTGTTTTTGTATTTTTGACTGAGAGTATAGAATATTTTATTGAAATCACGTCCGTTTGTTCTATCATGTTCTATCTTCTGTATTACTGGCTTCCCAGTGTAAAACTAATACATTGGCTGCCTATAATTTGGTAACCAACTATACTTTTGTGAAAACATTGTGAAAATACTTGACCACTAAAAAAATACCCCTGGAAATGATCCCTTACAGCCTAGAACTTGGCCAGCTGAGTCATTTGAAAGAGCTTCCATAACTTTACAAATCAACCCGGTCTGCTTGAAATAGACTACCCCGTATAATGTGTTTTAAGATCCCATCAGATGGAGAAAGTGTTTAAAGCTCCTTTGGATAACCTTTTTTGATAAGCCTTCTATCATTGCGAGTGGTATGACACAATGACCATTCAAATATGGGGATTATGGCCATACTTTCCAACAATCGTTCCATATAGGTAATCATGTTGTTGCACAGTAGTGCAAATCGAGATCTTGACGGTCAAGTTGCTTCACTGCATGAAGTTGGAAAGCTCTGCAGATTGGCAGATCAGAATAGTATAAAAAATTGCCAGACTCAGCCCTAATCCCCAGGACGGAGGGTGTTTCAGACCAGGTTGGATGATCCAACAAGCACTTGGGTTTCAGGAGACTGATACCTTGACACTCTCAAAGACCCGTGGTACCCCTTAAGTGGCCCAAGAATAATGTTCTCAAAATAACCTGAAACAGGCTTCGATGTCAAACCCATTGTCATTGTTTTCTGCTCACTACCATCACTGCCCTCTATCATAATCTTAACTCATACGCGTAGCATGCCAGTAGCCTACTATTCTCTAAGAGACAAGGTTAAATAGAAGTTACCTGAATTCTCCGGCAACTCCGGTTATGTAAGTGTATAGATAAGGATCAATATATGCAACTGTCGCTGCACATGCTACTGCACAACTATGGATGCATCCTTCAAGTAATGCCTCAGTGCTAGCAGCGCGTGGATCCCGACCCTGAACCAAATATCATGCCGTGGAGCAGGTGGCCCAAACTTTTTTGTGCGCTTGTTGTGACCGGGACCTCAAATCACGGGGGAGGGGCTCAGCTCAACTAGATTTGTCAGTCTGACAATAGCAACATACAGTAAAGAGGTGATTTAAGGCATATTTTCAAACTTGTAGTCTTCAGCTCTGACCAGTACATGGTACACAAACTTTGATTTGTTAAATCAGTTCAGTTCCCCTATAAGAAACTCGTGAATCCATCCAAAGAACCTAAAAAGGGACGCAGGAACCTCTCAGACAGTCAACTGGTCTACTTTTAGGAGACATTTTAGGTGGCACCCGCTTAATCAAATCCCTGTTAGAGACATGCAACTCCCCCCTCGAGGACCAGAGGACCACCTACTCACCAGCCTCTCCACCTCCTCCTCTCTGCTCACTCGCTGTTCCTACTGGGCTCTGCATGCCCGAGGGTAGGCTGTTGTTCACCTCCACCACTGCAGGACAAAGAAGAGAGAGAAAGACAGAATGATTGATTAGTCTGCACGATTGATCAGTTAAGCGCAGCAACGGACAGCACTGACGTAGAATTACCCCGGTGTTCTCTTGGCTTTAGCCCAGACTAAGTTCAGTGTGGCTAGCCTAAAAGACACTGCTGAAAATGTTAACATGGTCCAGACAAATTAGGAAAGAAAGGAAAAAAGAAAAGAGGATTGCAGGATCAGCCGTTGGACAAATGAACGTTAAACCTTACAACAGTAATAGTGTCCCTCCCCTTAATTAGTAAAGAAATGCGCAACCTTATACTGATCTGGATTTGTAGCCTCTACTTGAGCTAATCATTATGACGGATTAATACTGATCTCCTTAATCAGGCGTCAGAGTGGACAACTCTATGTGCTCACTTAGTGATAAGCATTTTAAGTTTGTTTCGGAACATTGACAATTGCAAAATATATCAATTCTGATTAGCCTTCATCACACACTATCTACAGTCAAGTTTCCCTTTAGATGTCGCCCCATATTTAACCCAATTTTCAGAAAATTGCAAAACAAAACGGGAATAAATGCACATCTATGCAAAATGCAATATTTATCCAGATATTTGGAACTGGGCATATATCAACAGTTGGTAGCATTAACTCTCCAGTCAGGATTCATTAAACCACTGCAGAGAAAGGGGGCATATACACTTGATGTAATTAAAATAAAGGTAGTATAAAGCAGTTGTAATGTGATGTAATCTGAAAAATTGCTTCTACTCGGTGGCTTCATTGCATTATGGTTAATCACGGCATCAGGTTTTGTGTTACAGGACTGATATTATATACCAGTGGACTGCAAAACCTGCCTATATTACCCACAAGTCAGCTGCTGACTGACATCACTGGAGGCATTTTATCAGATTATATGCAGCTTCCTCTGAAGCCACTTATAAGTGACTTATTTCACATATGCAGGAGTACTCCCTAAAACATAGAATGTGGAACAATGGCCGAAATATGGCATTTTGGCTTGTTTCATGCATCAATATGAGGAAGGCCTCCCCATCGGCTCACATAGATCAGATGTTTTTTCGTATCCTCAGTTGACGTTAAAGTCACATATTTTATGTACGTCATGATTTAATCACTGAGTCTATTTCCGTTGCATTTTATTTCATTTTGATGTATTGATACACCTACTACACCACTTAAGCCAAGAGAAAAAAACTAACAAATTTCCCGCCTTTCCATCCAGTTTTTCTGATGCTAAACTTGAGAAAATGCGTATAAATACAGATGGATTAAAACACAATTTCTGTATGTGGTTATTCAGGCTTCAATGCCTCAGAATGTTCCACTCAGATCGGAAGCTCCAACAAGCTTAACTGCTCCAATCAGCTTAAATGATCTCTTGCTTGTGTGTGAGACTGTGAGAGAGAGAGAGAGAATGAGAGAGAGAGAGAGAGAGAGAGAGAGAGAGAGAGAGAGAGAGAGAGAGAGAGAGAGAGAGAGAGAGAGAGAGAGAGAGAGAGAGAGAGAGAGAGGCTGTTTGCAGTGTAGAGAGCCAACAGGTGAACACACTGCCTGATACAGACAGACCAGGGAGACAGGGACAGAGGTGATTGGGGGATTTTTTGTGTACCATTACGCAGGCTAGTGATTGTGACCTGCCACAAGTCTCCGGTGACTGCTCTCTCCTGGCCCCAGCTGACCCCTGTTATTGGATCAGGATACTTCCTGGAAGTTGCTACGCTGAGACATGTTAGGATGTCTGCCAGCCAAAGAGGAAATTCAATTAGGACTAACCTACTGTTGAGTCTGACCTTTGAGCTTTATATACTCTCCCTGATTGGTCACCAGCCATTCTTTGGCACCCCCTCTCTGCTTTTGCGTCACGTGGGTTTCAAGCTAATCAAACACCAACATCCACAATGAGGAAAAGCCTATTAGCTCAGGGATCGAGAACTGTGACTAATTGTAGGAGGAAGGATTTCATCATTTCACATTTTCATTATCTTTTGTCACAACCTGACCTGTGACTTCTGACCTTTGACATGAAGAAGAGAAACATGTACTGCACAGATAATGGGCAGACTGGGCTGCTGTTCTCAAATTCAATGTCATGAGGCTCAGATAGCCTCAAAAGTATTTCTGACTAAATCTTATGGATAAAAAAAAAAAAAAAAAAACATTTTCCCCATTCATGCACATGTGAAGAAGCTTTCCAGTTACAGGTTTGCTGGTTTGTGACCATTTGGTTGGCTCAGTCAAGAAAGCTGGTAAAAAGTCCAAAAACTTAGAGCTGGGAATAAACAAAGCTGTGTGTGTGTGTGTGTGTGTGTGTGTGTGTGTGTGTGTGTGTGTGTGTGCAGCCACTCACATCTAAATTACCTAAACAAATATTCTGGCGTTTCACTGTGACGCACGTGTCTCCCCTTCAACTACAACACACACAGTGTCCCTGTGTACGTGTGTGTGTGAGAGACCGGTCTGTGAGTGTGTGTACAACAGTCTGTTTGGCAAGAGAGCAGCATTCCACAGCAGCCAGCGTCTGACGTCAAACTGAAGACATTTATAGTCTGGTAAACACGAGCGCGCGCACACACGCACACACACGCACACACACACACACACAGTTCGACAAAGAGGCAACGTTTCAGTCAGTCATGTGTAAGAAATGAAAGACAGACTGTGGATCCAGTCAGTGAATCTTGAAGAACTGAACACAGACTGGTGATTACACCTTGGTGCCAACATGCACCACAGAGAACTTTAAAGACACAATATGCAACATTTCTGCAGTAAAATCACTAGAACTTTGTTAGTTGTCTGCTGAGATTATCCAGAAAGTTTCCAACAATGCTCAAGCTCAGAGAGAAAAAGGAATTTCAGTCAAGGTAACATTTTCATTTGGTTGTCTGTCACTGTAACTCCCCAGTAAATGTCAGCGTGGGAGGAAAGGAGTCAATGAATGTGACTAAACGTGACATAAAACAACACATTACCTATTCTGTGAACCGACTGCTGAATGTCAAATTGATGTAGAACAGTGAAGAAAACTCTCGATCAGTAGCTAGTTCATGATATCATCAAAACATCTTTTGTTTTCATTATTTTGTTTCAGAGACTCCAAAAACTAGAAAATACCTGCACTATATTGCAAAAAGTATTCGCTCACCTGCCTTGACTCGCATACGAACTTAAGTGTCATCCCACAATTAATCCATAGGGTTTAACATGACGTCGGTCCACCCTTTGCAGCAACAGCTTCAGCTCTTCCTCGAAGGCTTTCCACAGGTTTAGGAGTGTGTTTAGGGGAATTTTTGACCATTCTTCCACAAGCGCATTGTGAGGTCACACACTGATCATGGGCAGGAAGGCCTGGCTCTCAGTCTCCGCACTAATTCATCTATCGGGTTGAGGTCAGGACTCTGTGCAGGCCAGCAAGTTCATCCACACCAAACTCTCTCATCCATGTCTTTATGGATCTTGCTTTGTGCACTGGTGCACAGTCATGTTGGAACAGGAAGGGGCCATCCCCAAACTGTTCCCACAAAGTTGGGAGCATGGAACTGTTCAACATCTCTTGGTGTGCTGAAGCATTCAGAGTTCCTTTCACTGAAACTAAAGGGCCAAGCCCAGCTCCTGACAAACAACCCCACACCATAATCCCCCCTCCACCAAACTTTACACTTGGCACAATGCAGCCAGACAAGTACCGTTCTCCTGGCAACCTCCAAACCCAGACTTGTCCATCAGATTGTCAGATGGAGAAGTGCGATTCGTCACTCCAGAGAACACGCCTCAACTGCTCTAGAGTCCAGTGGTGGCGTGCTTTATACCACTGAATCCAACACTTTGCATTGCACTTGCTGATGTATGGCCTCGATGCAGCTGCTTGGCCATAGAGGCCCATTCCATGAAGCTCTCTACACACTGTTCTTGAGCTAATCTGAAGGCCACATGAAGTTTGGAAATCTGTAGCGATTGACTCTGCAGAAAGTTAGCAACCTGTGGGCACTATGCGCCTCAGCATCTACTGACCCCGCTCCATCATTTTTACATGGCCTACCACCTCGTGGCTGAGTTGCTGTCATTCCCAATCGCTTCCACTTTGTTATAATACCACTAACAGCTGACTGTGGAATATTTAGGAGCGAGGAAATTTCTGGACTGGACTTGTTGCACAGGTGGCATCCTATCACAGTACCACACGGGAATTCACTCAGCTCCTGAGAGCGACCCATTCCTTCACAAATGTTTGTAGAAACAGTCTGCATGCCTAGGTGCTTGCTTTTATACACCTGTGGCCATGGAAGTGATTGGAACACCTGATTTTAATTATTTGGATGGGTGAATGAAGACTTTTGGCAATATAGTGTATTTTGCATTTAAAATCCCAAAGAAAAGTTTCTCTTAGCATAGTTGAAGATTATTAAATTGTTTCCGATGAATCTGTCAACCACTGTCTACAATCAATTAACAATTGATCCGGAGAGGAACATGAATGTGTATAGTGAATTTCCTGGCAATCCAACAGTTATCAACTCTAGGGCTTTCTCCATAGCTGATCTCACTACATAATTACAATATCAAGAATTTACGATAGCCCCACACTTTAGTAGTAGCTAGCAAGCTACTGTGTCTCCTTGACTCTTGTTCACCGATTTATGGCGTGAGGCAACCAGCACTGAAAGTGCATTATAGCCACCTACTATGACAACATAGAAACGGAAAGAAACAGAAATGATTAAGGAGGCACTGGAATCATTTTGTCAATATTATCATATGTCTATTATTAACATGATGTCATTTCATTTGTAAATACTATAATTATCGTCAATATTGTTATATTGCAACACCCCTAGTCAACACATTCCACTCAAAATGACAAACATCAACCTCACGGTTGGAACTAGAGGACAAATGCATTGGATTACCAAAGTCATCAGCACTAACACTGTCTAATGTGAAGTCCTAACCATTAGAAAAGACTACCCATATATGGTAAAGATGATACAAAATGCAGCTCAGGCTGATATAAACTTCACTCATCATGGGGGAAACATCGTCAAAAGACTAAGCTCTTCGTAAAATGATCAGCATAGACATAGAAACAGAAATAATCCAGAACAGCTCAACCATATCAATCAATATATTGTACAAGGTACCACGTTAATACAAGGTAACAAGGGTGGTTATGTGCAATGCCCAAGATAATTCCAAGGAACCTTATAGGGGTGTGTTTCTTTGCAACCTTTACTTCTAAAATCAACAATCAGCTTTTCAGTTCTGTTGTTGAGCATAATCTTGTTGTCTGTGCACCACTGTGGTCTATAAAACATTTAAAAACTGTAATCCCAGCGTCACGGAGCCGGAGGTATCTAAATCAAGTGACCAAAGACAAAAAATATTCAAATTAACTGTTACGTAAGCCCATGAAAAGCAGTGAATAATAAATTGAATACCTGGAATTAATTTACACATTCTGGGCGTTTTTGTTTAAACATCTTTCAGTCGTGCATCAAAACAGTTGCCAATTAATGCTGGTCAATTGACCACTTGTTGCCAATTCGTCCACTTGTGAGATAAAGCCTGTCATGTTTATGATTGGACCACTGGGCATCACTAATTCGTTCCAACAACTGTGAACTTACAACTTCTGCCTTTGACAAGACCGTGCCTGCTTTAAAGCGACAGCGATCCAGACTGTATCCAGATATTCAAGGCTGTTCGCTGTTACACTCACTCGCTGTCTAAAGCCCCTTTCCTGCTACACAGGAAACATTTTATGTGTCCTCTTAGTTTGAAAAAAAAAAAAAAAAAAAAAAAAAAAAAACACAAGAAGGAGAACTAAATACTTAGCATGAACAGACAGAGGGAAGCTGTTGACGCTCAGACCTGACACATGATCTCTGGACTGTGTAGTTTGGGAACATATGAACTAAGCAACAAAGATGGAGACCAACCAGAAACGAAATTGGTCTAGTTAGTGGAGAACGTCTGTTGTTTTCACAGCTTATAAATCCTCAGTGATGTGACTACTGTGAACTTAAGTTCTCTCTTTGCTCCTTCAGCTGTTTTCTCTGCCTGCATTTATCATCTACGTCCGTAAAGAAAGACGCTGCAATGAGGTGTGTAGCTGGAAGTCCAGTCTATGTTTTCTGTCGCTCATGTTTCTCATTGCTGCGACTGCTACTGCTGCGAGGTATTTCTGGAAACCAATATTCGTCTTTTCTCTTCTCTCTCTCTCTCTCCCTGTCTTGTTCGTTCTGCATTGCTAAAAGAAAATAGGCACTATGACATCAGCCCTGCAAAACACTCTAAAAAAAAAAAAAGCCAGGAGAGAGAGAGAGAGAGAGACAGAGGGGAGAAAGAAAAAGACAGAGCAGCAGAGAGAGTGAGGTAAAAATAGTATAATGGCTGTTTGTACTTTGGACAAATTAGAAGCTTAGAGAGAGAGAGAGGAGTCACATGTGTAGTGTTGCTATAGAGACTGAGGCTGGGTCACAAGTATTATGGGCTGGCAGACACTAGGTCATCCACAGCTGATGCTGTCTGTTGTGTTACACAGAGCTTTATATCTTTGACAACATCTGGTTCAATCATTTACACATCAAGCACGCAGATTTTTAAAGAAGCCCTGGTGATATTATTTGTATTGACAACTGGTCAAATCACTATGTGTAATCAAAAATGATGAACGACTCTGCAGTTCGCCTCAACAAAGTGTTTTAACATCTTTCAGCTCAATATTTTGGGTGACTTGGAGCATTTCAGCATCTTTCACTTCATTATTTTCAGAGGCGGTCGGTCCTATACGCACGCTACCCGAGCTGCAGAGGGCCCCACAAGGTACACAAGGGCCCATCTCCTTGGGCCCAAAGTGGATGTCAACGTTTATAACTGAGAGATGAGAGTATGAAGAGTGACCATCCTTCTGGTCACGAGAGGTGAGAATGAACTGCAGGAACCGCCGTCAGGTAAACTTTCCCTGAATTTCCCTTCTCCTAGTGTGATATCAGCAGTTAGATGCCATATAAGTTCATGTGCGCCAGCTTTCAGTGCCAGTCCACCTCTCTGCAGTCTGTCCGTCTTGCTAACATCAGCTGCGCTGGGCAGCGAATCTTTTATCTGTCTGCATCTTGCTCACTGTGGTCTGTGACTTAATGCCTGACAGAAGTGAGAGTGAGATAGGCCTGCAGTGATTTATTACATTTGATAAATGTCAACGGGCCGAGGTGTTCGTAAACTGCATCACGCGAACATGCGCTCGTATGCATGAAACGAAACTCTCGCTTTCTGGCTGCAACTGCGGTGTCCACTCCACTGCATATAAAGAACAAACTCCTCTTTGGTGTATATAATATTCAGACAGGACAATGATGAGTTAGGCTCTCAGTCAAGGTTTAGTCACAGGAGTAAAATACATATCATATACTTCAGTAAAAGTACTATTACCACTCAGTGAAAACTGTCCACTAGTCCACCTCTTGCATTTTACTTTAAGTAAAAGTCAGTATTATCAGCATTGTTTTCATATTATATCTGATCGTTTTTGATAAATATTACTGCTGCATTAATATGCATGTGTCATTTTACTGCTGTAGATGTTTAAGGTTGAGTTCATTTGAACTCTTTTGTATACTTTTGAGCTCGCATCATATTCTATTAAATCCTCACATGTACATAATGTAACTGTCCTGTGGGAAAAACATAAACGTATGTTTGAGAACGTATTTTTCAGCTACTTCAAGAGGATATTAAAAAGTTTATTTAGCTTAAAAAGTAGAATTTTCTGAACTCAAAGGGGATGGAAAATTGTTGAGGGGTGTCACGTGGCACTGTTGAGCAGTGGGCAATGGCAACGGGTTCACATGGCTCACAGGTCTTGTACAAGGGCCCATCATCAGAATTTTGCTTAAGGCCCCATGGAGCTCAGGACCAGCTCTGGTTATGTTGGTTGACTTTGAACACTTTAAACCAAATCAATGAGCTGAAAGTTGCTAAAGGGCCAAATCCTTTCCCAAGGTTGGCAGAGATCAAAACAAAAACTACAGAGTAAAATATAGTAGTTATTTTTGTTGTTTGGACAAAAACAAGACTATAAAATGTATTTTGCTGGTTTAAATATTTTCAAATCATATGAGATGCA
This sequence comes from Sparus aurata, assembly GCF_900880675.1. Lineage (NCBI taxonomy): Eukaryota > Metazoa > Chordata > Actinopteri > Spariformes > Sparidae > Sparus > Sparus aurata. The sequence goes on along the minus strand of NC_044209.1, from coordinate 4,948,265 downwards.
GAGCCAGTTTTAAAGAATAAATGTGATAACATCATTAAAGAGCAAACACGAGAATACATGGCATCTCCAACCCCAACCTTCAAGTGAGCCTGTTAAGTCTGAACAAACACACAAACACAAATAAACAGTGACCTGGGTTCACCAGTGAACCAAACAATGTCATTGCAGCCGAAAAGGAGATTAGAGTGAATGTTGTGTCCTGCTTGTACCAATTAACAACCTGCTGGCATCAAGAGGTGGCATCAGGCCACACTCCAAATAGGCCCACCCAACGTCAGCAGCCACACTGTTACGCAGCCTTTACTGTACCAAAACCTCCACAGGTTGAATTCACACAAGAGATACATTTACATTTACAAAGTTTGCAAAAAGGTGTTGTTCAAAGTCTCCAAAGGTTCCGAAACAAAGGTTATCCATACTCCCTAAACTGACGAGGAGCAGCGCAGAGAATGGATAGAAATCACGAGAGGGTGATGATTTACAGAAGAGCGCCCCGAGCGTTCTTGCCCCTATTTCTCTAAAAACGTGAAAAGGAGATATTGTTGTTTCAATGAATGACTTTTTTTTTTCCCGTCTGCGTGTCCACATGTTTTCAACGCAGGGCAAATATCTGTGTTTCAGGGATCTAAGAGTCAGGTTGATGGGACATTCTGCACCTTATTAGTGTCAAAACAAAATGATAGTGCATCATGAAAAAAGGTAACAATCACACATGAAGCTTTGGAAGTACAGTTCCTATAATTCATAGGCTTCAGGGGATGTAAACAGGAAGCATACTGCATCAGTGTGTGCAGTGAGTTAGCTCTGGGATAAAACTGGAGCCCAGTTTGTTTTAGCCTATATTTGTTTACATTTTGGTAAACTGGCAGCGTTAAAAGACTGCCGCATTAGTTATTAGCCATTCCCATTAGCAGTGCATCCCTGGATGTGTTACTGGATGACTTTTATACTGAAAAAACTCAAAAATACGATTATTCTCAAGCAACCTCTGCAGTTAGAAGGAGATTTTGGGGGGAATTTCTAAGCAAATGTATGTTTTTTTCTATATGCAATGTACTTCATATTTAATGAAATCTTCGTAAAATGTAAAATCACACTGAATCTTAAAGTATGTTTATCATATATGCGCATGTTCAGGACTCGGAGAAGGAATAGGAGCTGTGCCGCAGAGTGTAGCAGTCAGGCACTATGGATTTAAATTGAGCATTACTTGCCTCAATAAATTGTCTGACAGCCTCAACTGCTCCAAACGCAGACCATGTTCACAAGTGTGTCAAACGACCTACTGCCTTACCGACTAACAACAGCATGCCCCTGCCCCTTCCACCCCGCACAGATTCTTTGCCTCACATCCCCACAGTTTGAATCCCTCAGACCATAACCTCCGGTCCATTCTTACATTCTATTCCATCGACAAAACAACCGAGCCTACGCAAATATCTTGTTGTTCGGGGAATGCCAAATAACACTTTTTACATTCAAGCTTTAGTCTGACGAACCCGTCAAACCTCCAGCGCTGAGCAGCCCCCCTCCCCACCTCTCCTCTCCCAGAGATGACTCACCGGTGGTGGGCATGGCAATGCTGGAGCCCCTGTTGTCACTTAGGAGCTCCAGAGGCTGGTGGCTGTCTGTGCTGGCGGAGGAAAAACAGGACTCAGTCTCGTAGATGGTCTGCAACATGGCGAACAATCCTGACACCGTGGGATGCAACAGCATGCCAAAGACAAGAAGCAGCGCTTTATTTTGTCACAAAAAATGACAGTCAGTTCCTCCTCTGAGAAAGCAGCATGGCTTAGTGTAGGACTCAAGTTGCTAGGGATAGTGGGAAACAAGCATTAAAATGTAGTTTCAAAAATACTGAATCGTAGGCGACTCACTCTGGGATGAAACAAAATTGAAAACGTACAAATGTTTTCTGTGCTTTTATAATAAAAATGATTTTGAAAAAATAATGTGAATTCCATTAAAAATTCCGGAGGGAACTAAGAAAACTCCTCTGTGCTTTTATTATGTAATCCAGCAGAGGTAGCCTGTTAAGGCTGCAGTCTGATTTTTGCAGGTAGTCTCTCTCCCTTTCAGTTTTCCTGGAGCTCCAACCGGCTCTGGCCCATGGTTCGGCTGTGATGACAAGTAACAGACACTTCAGACAAAATCCTCTTTTGTAGTGTTGTAGCCTCGGCTGCAGGTTTGAAAAACACCCTCCTCTGCTTGCCTCAGAATGAAAAAAAAAAAATCAAAATGTGGCTTTCTGGTCTACATCACCTGGAGTTCTGATCCATGCACAACACTTTGCTCCTGAAACAGTGGCTGGTATGTTGCGAAAGGTAGAAAAAAAAGTTTGTTTCCTCTGGTGCACTGAACATTCTCTCAGTCCTTACCAGCCAAATTGAATGAGCAAAACCAAGAGCAGGAAGGAATCAATGTGATCTCGTTGCTGTGTGTATTTCCATGAACTGAGAAGTGATGGAAGGGATCGGCTGGAGAGTGATACTGCTGCAGCCTCTCCACCACTTCCCACCGCTAACAACACAACAAAAATACAGAGACGAGGAGAAGACGAATTCCCCTGCTCGGGTGCATCAAAGGATCCTCATGCTGCTCTCCTCCTGTACGAGAGGGAGAGGAGAGGACGAGGAAGAGGAGGTGGAGGAGGAGCGGGAGGAAGAGGAGGAGAGGCGAGGATGTAAATAGCTTTGGGAGAGCGCTCCCCGAGGTTCCATGCTTCCAAAATTAGAACGAGGCGCTGAGAGAATGACAGAGAGAGGGAAATGGAAAGAAGGAGGGAGCAGAGCAGTATAATAAAAAAATAAAAAGGAAGAAATGCAACGAGAGGAAAGGCTGGGCTCGAGAAGACGAGCGGCAAGTTAGAATCCTCCCAGCAAAATAAACAGCCACAGATCACACGGTGTCCTCTTATCCCTCGCTTGAAAACACACGAAAAGAGGCAGGCTGCTGCAGAGCCGAGCTGTGTACAGCGACCAGAAACAGCTGCTGGTCAGACAGCTAATATTCACTGTCTGAGAGTCCTTGGTGTGTGTGTGTGTGTGTGTGTGTACAGGGGAGTGTGTCTATGACGCTCTTTGAGCTGCTGAATGAACGCTGAGAAAGGGAGAGAGGAGACGGGGGGAGGAGGGAGAGCAGGAGCAAGAGGCTGAAAGTAGATCACTGGGTGGTGAGGAAGATAGACGGATGAATAGAAAGTCAACAACAGCGTCTTTGGGTTTAGTAAAAGCTTCACAACGTACAGAGAGGGGAAGGAGGAGAAGACCCGGACTATCTTCAACAGCCATCCAACTTCGGTCATTTCCCCCTCCGCTGCATGTTTCTGGCGTTAAGACGTGAGGACTTTTTTAAAGATTAAAGAACACGAAGGGGAGAAAGGAGTGGAGAAGAGAAGCATTTACTAACACAGGAGATGGGGGGTTGATGGAGGGACTATAGCTGAAAATAGCCTGCCTGGGAGGAGGAGGAGCCACAGATAAAAATAGACGGAAAGGGAGCAGTAAGCCTACAGCTCTGGGGTGGGGTGGCGGGGGTTGTGGGGGGATGGGGAGGCGTTCGGCGCTGTCATGTTTCTGCAGCACACTGCCCAGAGATCACCTGTCAATCAAACCGTGTGGGCAGGGCTGCAACCTTTTCCTCCTATGATTGTGCGTTGGTGCAGTCAGAGTTCCAGAAGGTGGAAATGGGCAACTTTATAAGCATGGCGGCTGTGCTTGCTCACGCTACAACCTTGTCTTGTCCGTGCACTATGTTTGATAAGATTCAACTTGTGGCTGATGCTCCATTTTCATTCGGCTTGTGGTGCTAGGGACAGCGATGCTGGCCTTCCGGTTGGTCAAACCACACTGGTCCGGACTGAAATATCTCAAAATGTTTTCATATAGTGCCACCAGCAGGTCAAAGTCTTCAATCATCCAGTGAATAAGACAACATCTCTCGGATGGATTGGCACCTCATTTTGACCAGACATACAGTGGATGAGTCCTGACTTTGGTGGTGATTCTGCATTCCAATATTTTGGTATGAATTTGGAACAAATACTTGCAACATGGGTGACATTCCCATCCCACACAGCTGTACTTCGTATAGAGTGCTAATTGGCAAACATGCTAAATTAATGAAATAACGAATGCTAATTTTGCAAATAATAGCATGCTTACTGCCAAACTAATGAATGAATAATAAATGATGCACGTGGCACATAAGATAGGAAAACAAATAATAATATGCTAGGTTTGAGGTACCATTAGAGAGTTTGTCCACCAGAGAGCATCGACAAATTGAGTTTTACACTGTAATATTTCCAGCTTAGTTTGTATTTTGTCATAATTTAAAGACAAAAAAATATGCTACCAATCTAGCCATTTCTGTTTATGTTGTTTCTGTTTTTCGAAAATATGTCATATTTGATGAAATATCATATATCATATTTTCAAACTTCGAAATATGGATACCAGTATTGCCTCAGAAACGCACTATTGGTTTTTTAATACCAAGTTTTACATGGGATGACAATTCATCTTTTTTGCACTGGTGTGCAGAACTTCTTCATTAAGTTGCACCAGCACATCATTTGGGTGCAACCAATGATGCATTTTAATATAATTTCTTGACACATTATTCAAACGATTGTAATTATTTCTACATCACAGTACACACACACACACACACACACACACAATACATTGCAATAACCTCCACATATGCATTGGACTGAGAATCAAAGTAGTTCATAAAACAATCCTGTGAATCCAGTTTTGTCATAAGGAAGCCACTTTGCATTAATAAGGAGCACTTCCAGAAATGGTCTGATACAACAAGAGAACGTCATACAAAATCTCTACTGGCAGATGAATGTACATATTATCATATAATGCAACTCTGACATGCAGGCTGACAACTTGATGATATACAGTAGGTTATGGTCACCCATCAATACTACCAGCAAACTGAAAACCATGTAAAGGACTAGACTGTTTTTTATGCTAATTTATGTAGATGGCATATTTCTTGAAAGAAAGCAGTGCAGACTTTGGTTGAGCTGGCAAGAAATTAACAATACAGAAGTACACTAACTACATATTACACTGAAATAGCATTTGCAAGTCACAAAAGTTAATATATCCATCATTAGTCATAAACAACTGGCATAAAGGTTGACATTTGGTCAAATAGGGCTATTTGCTTTCTTAAGACCAGTTCTTAGCTGCCTGCTGTGTTCCGTGACACACCTCGGTTACAGTAGGAAGCTACAGCCATGAGCCACTCATTTTAGCATTATGACTGGCAAACGGGGTAAAGCTGTAACAATGACCACTGAAGCTCACCAATGAACTTGTTATATCGTGTCTGTTTGATCTGCGCAAAAACCACTGACAAATCTGAGCATGGCCAAGAAAAAGTCATTCATTATCCACAACCACTTATCCCTTACAGGGCTGCAGGGGGCTGGAGCCCATCCCAGCTGACATCAGGCAGGCGGCGGGGTACACCCTGGACACATTGCCAGTACATGTCATGGCTGACTTATAGAGACCAACAAGCAATTCAGAGTGACCGATTAACCTAATTTGCATGTCTTTGGACTATGGGAGGAAGTGTGGGAGGAACTGTTGGAGAACCCCCGCAGGCACAGGGAGGAGAACATGCAAACACTGCAAACAAATGAAGCTGCGCCGTAGTCTGGTGGTATGACAGCATAAACCTCTGTATCTGTTCCAGATGGCAGCAGGGTGAACAGACTGTGGCCAGGGTGGGTATCGTCTTTTATACCAATCTTAGAACACTTAAAATTTCCCAAAAAGTGCTTTTGATCCGACAGCAGCATTTTTAAAGGTGCGTCACACGTGGGAAGTGCGTCTGTCACTCTGCACCCTAATGCTGCACTGCTCCTTTTTCTCACATTGCTGTCAGTGTGGATATTATTAATTGAAACTGCTGGCTGCTATTTATAGTACTTGTTTGTTCAATTCAGCAGCTCAGTCAAAGTGAAGCTGTGCCTAAAGGAATAGGTTCCAATGTTTAAACGGAGTGACTGCTGAAGTGCATGGATTACAAAAACCAAAGGATCCGAATGAATCAGGCTTTATGCAACCAATGCTAATACATATTTTAAAAAGTCTTGCATGGGCGCCGTACAATGCATGATACAATGGGTAGATGATTTTGACTCCTCTGTATTCATCAGTCGCCTCTGTAATGCCTGTTCCCTTTCCAGGAATGATCATTTTTCATTAAATCATTTTATCATCACCTTCATCCCACCTCCTCTTCATCACCTTCATCGCCCTTATCATCCTCACCTCCTGTGTAAACAGCTCTGTGTGTCCTCAAGCAGATTTAAGGCCGCCTCAGCATGACTCACAAACAGACAGACTAAATACATAGAAAATGCAAATACTGAAACCTAATTTTTACGTCCAGTAATGCTTCACATCAACTTGAGCTGATGCATTGCTTTTCTGTCATCCAGTACTGTGATCATTTATCAAAATACTTTTTCTATTCTCATCTTAACATCGTCATTTCACATCATTCTGGCAGCCAGAGAGAGACAGAGAGATGTGACTGACCAGGCATCATGTCTGACATGCTGCCACATACTAAACACATCTGTTAAAGGTGTGTGTGTGTGTGTGCGCGTGTGTGTGTGTGTGTGTGTGTGTGTGTGTGTGTGTGTGTGTGTGTGTGTGTGTGTGTGTGCGTGCCTACTGCAGTAGCTCGGTGGATGACTCATCTCTGCGTTTCTATTTGAGGCACATCAACCCCTGGAGTCATACTGCTGTCTGTGTGTGTGTGTGTGTGTGTGTGTGTGTGTGTGTGTGTGTGTGTGTGTGTGTGTGCGTGTATGCGTTATGTACTATATCTGTATCCATGACAACCAGATCATACAGTCAGTCAGCAGTCAGTCAAGTCACTCAGTCCGAAACACAGGCGTCATAGAAACACCTGAGGGTGCCTTACAGATGTCTCGACTTTGTTCGACCAAATAATTCAATTCATTTGTCAACCACCGACTGTCAACAAACACAAAAATACAGCCATTAATACATGCATTATGTATTACAAAACTATATGGAACACTATGTGAAAAGTAGAGCTATCAACTTTATATCCTTTGAGTGATATGAGTTTATATCGTTTTTGATTTAGGATAGCATCATATCATGATATGTTAAAAGTGATGTCTGTTGGTGGTTGTAAAGGCTGCATTACAGTAAAATTGTGAAATTTGCTGAACTTTGCAGACTGGTCTTCTTTGTTCTCATACTGGCCTTTACCCACTTAGTTATTATATCCATATTACTGCTATTTATTTTTAGCATTGTTTTAATATTTTGTGAGAGCACCGACTGTGATCCGTTCAATGTTGTTTCAATATTGATATCAAGATATTGGGACAAAAATGTCGATATCTGATTTTGTCGCCTCATCGTAGCATTCATCAAATGCTTTGGCAGAGAATTTTGATATAGTATTGCAATAATAATATCTCAGTATTATTCTAAGGCCATATGGCCCAGCACTAGTGAGAACCCTCATAAATAATCTCACGATCTTCCTGTGTGGTGATGTCTTCTTTCATGTATGACTTGAATACAATTCATCCTGAGCAGGACTTACAATGTAAATGGAGGTACCAAATTCCATGGCCATCCATCCCATAATCGTTTATATTTTAGTCTGGACAAAAGTGGTGGGCTTGACCGACTGACATTGGCATCTCTGAAGCTATTAACACTAATATTGCTGAAAGAAGTGGTGCTGGTGACCACACTGCTTACACAATATTTTCAACCATATCAGAACTGTCACAGACACACACACACAAGCACACACTGAAGGGCAGCCAAGGGAGGCAACATACAGGATGATTATGTGACTGATTGTGTTATTGACCTCAGTGCGAGCCATGCATCAGCTGGAAAGTGCTGCTAGAAAGCTTCAAATATTTCAGTCCTTCTCACACTGTTTATCTCGAGTAAGTAAACTGAGCTGCTGGCTCAATAAATTTCCTTTATATAATTGACTGGGCTTACAAGTGTGACAACAGACCACACAACTGAAATAATTCACCGCCCAACAAAAGGCTAAAGCTTGCTTTGCTCATATGGACTCAACCGGGAGGTAAAAACTTTGGCATAATAAATACTGAGATTATATAAAAGAATGGTATTCTGTCTTGATCTTTAGTATGGGCACACCCATCAGTCAAAAATATTGTCCTCATGCTTGTAGCAGTAACCCTGGATAAAAGTGAAAGAAAAACAGAAGAAAGAAACGGACAGTTGACATCGTAGGAATTCCAGTATCCAATATCCAGTCATAGGCCAGCCCCCAATGTCTTATCTATGTCACCACCAGCCAACCAGTCAGACACTTTTTCATTTGCTAAACCTGTATAAGCCACCAGAGCATCTGTCTCACTCTGGTTACACAATTGTTAACCACAGCAGCTCTTCAGATGGAAAGACAGTTTGATAGAGACTTACCTGAGGTGTGTGATGAATTCATGAAGGTAGAAACCTGGACTTCCTTCCCCAATCTTTCCACAGGTGTGTGCGTGTGTGTGTGTGTGTGGTTAAAGCGGGTCCTCAGAGTCGGCCATGTGTTGGAGGACAGATGATAGACAGGCAGATGAATCAGACTTTTTCCTCAATGTCGGCCTTTCTGCAAAAGAGAAAATGAAGTTGTTCAGATTACTAGTCAGCTCGTATTTTTCTGCCTTTCTCCACAAAACAGTTGACTGTTCATTAAGCCCTTTCCCCTGAGAGCAACCATCTAACCAGTCTTTAGAAACCATAACTTGGCACAGCAGGTGTGTCAATCTTTGGATTTGTCCCCATGTTGAAGTGGTGATGGTCCATATTTGAAGTGGATGGAAGGTGAATTTTTTTTTGCGTTTCTAAACAAAAAAGAACCTCAGCTAAAGTGTAAGAAATGGATTGGTGTGTTTATCTGCTCCATCCTGAAATGCAAACATTAACATTTCTAAATTGTGTGGCTAATTAACTTACAAACTAATCCAGTATATCCAAGTAACATGACATTCTTTTGAGGTTACATTTTTAAAAAGCCCTGCTTATGATAGCACATCTGATCGCTAGTATTTTCCTACTACATGAAACGGAGTCCAGGATGCTACAAAGTAAGAGTTGAAGCTAATGGCATATATTTCATAAATTCTATTTTTCATGTAGAAGACATGAAGAAAAATTGCAATTTATCCTCAATCATTTAGCATAATATCATGTCTACCTGAAATTCTTAAACAGGGTTTTTGTTTTAAAAAAGGCAGCCACAGGGCGCACTCGCACCAGGCAATCCATACAGTGCCCAAGCACGTTTGACCCCCAAAGTCGTTTGTTTGACAAGTGTGATTGCTGCATACCCTGCTCAAGTACAGTACACTTCCTTGGCCCTGGCATGGTTGGAGGAGGTGTGCTTCGGCACAGTACAGTTGCTCATGCACGAGCACATGCACGGGTATGCCTTGCATATATCAAGAAATCCAGGAATGTCAGAGGGCCATCTTTGACCAAAACAACACAAAATAAGCCACAAAGTAATCAGTAAAGTCATGTTCTCATGATGCAACCGTGCTACATGGGATGATGTTTGTACAAGAGGTAACCGTGCTCAGGCCCAGTTGTGGCTGGATCCATGCAAGTTCAGGCCACCTAACCCTAACCCTAACCCTGGGGAGAAGGGACAATCCTGCTTCAGCATGGAACAGAGCAACTTGGCCTAGTGTGAGTGTGCCCTTAGTTAGTGTAAATCAGCTTAAACTACATAACGAACGACAAAGCTTATTTCAACTTTTTTTTTTTTTTTTTTACACCTCGCCTCAATCAAAGTCGAACACAAATGAAAAATAAAATACAAGACAAAAGGGATCTACGCCAATAGGCATTTGCAGATGTTGGACAGAAACTGCAGCACCGTCACATAAGACTCTGATTTAACCTTCATGGTCATATGTGGAAAAGGGAAACATCATTTTTTAAAATCTGCTAATCATGTGAATGATTTACATTGCATTTCTCAAATTTTAGTTTTTTTCGTTTTCTGTTCCCACAAGCTGCAAGCTGTGTCGCTCTCTCACTGTCCACCCTCTATAGCTTCCTCCTCCTCCTCCTCCTCCTCCTCTCTTTTCATTCAGGTTCCCCTTCTGATGGACCAGGGGCCCCTTGGATGTTCTACCTCTCCTGGCTCACGCTGCCTCACATATTGACGGATCTGAATCATCATACCCTGGGCTCAGCTGGATCATTACTCTCCTCTGTTTTACGATCCCCTTATATCTGTACTTCTTGTTAAAAGGTTGTTTTTCGCTCAATATGGCAGGTTTTTTTCTTGGAATAGAGGGTGTTGTTCACTGTACAGATTGTAAAGCCCACTGAGCAAATGTGATTGGGATTTTGGGCTATATAAATAAAATGCATTAAAATATAGTGTATAAAGGCGTTGAGTCATGTTTCTTCAATAACCCACATTTCCTGAAGGCAACATAATTGGGAGAGGCCCTGAGCCTTCTTAACTATGCTGTCACTCACAATCCCTCGCCTCTCTCAGTTGGTGCCACATCAACCAGATGATGGCGAAAAAACTCTGAAAGTGACAAAATACCATCTGAAAGTGAAATAAAAACCAAAAGAATGCCATTTGAATGCGAAAGAAAATAAGACCTGAAACTGAATGCGTAAAGTCTGCTAAATGTTTTTGATTTATTTAGAACTCAAGATCAAAACTTTAAACTGTAAAATTTCATTTTTTCCAAAACAATGTATTTCTTTTTTTTTTTTTTTAAACAAGCGCTCTGGGCATTGATCTGGCTCCACAGAATAGACCCTATTAACTTTTGGTGTGGCTCTAAATAGACAGAATTTCTTTTAACACTGCAAGAGAGGGTGTTTTTTCGACATTTTCATTTATTTCTCAGGAAATGTTTTAAAAATCTGGCTAATTTTGGTGCCTGGTATCAACGAGTGAAAACGTAGCTACAAGAAAAGAGTTTGCTAAAGTCAGTTTGAGTACTGCCATCAGGCCACATTGAAGTTCCACTGAAATGTATTTCCTGTTCCCCTCAGTGTATATTGTTGTTTGGCCGTCGTACGAGGAAACTACAGAGGGATAATTTGTGTCTGAGAACATCCTGTAGTGAGTAAGGGCTTTTGGTCTCTGACGATAAGTTCATATCCAGACTCTCAACTGTTTTCAGTGTTCCCAACAAATAAATCTTGCAGTGGTGCAGTGGACAGCACTGTTGTGTCACAGCAAGAAGGTCCTGGGTTCGATTCTGAGCTGGGCCCTTCTTGTGTAGAATTTGCACGTTCTACCCATGTCTGCTTGGTTTCTCTCTGTGTGCTCTGGCTTTTGTTAACTGGTTACTCTAAAATGCCCATTGGTTTGAATGGTTGTTTTTTTCTCCATGCGTCACCCCTGCGATAAACTGGCAACCTATCGAGGGTGTACCCCATGACCTGCCCAATGTCAGCTGGGATCAGCTTAAGCCCCCCACACCTCTGCTGAGAACAAGCGGTTACAGGTAATGGACAGAGGATGGGTAAGTCTTTTAAACTGGAATTTTTGCGGTTTTCTCCAAATGAAGACATTGTGACACATCACTGCAGAATAAGCACAGGTGGAACTAATAATATTGTAACTTATTGTGAGGCGTTCAGGGTTGGCAGTCATTTTTCATTAGAGACATGCCGTTCAGGTTCTTGATAATGTTACTTCAATAAATCCAGTTTGGCCTCTGTATTTGCCCAAGTTTGATCAGTTTTCAAGAAAGGTCGACTCCTGCAAACATCTTGTTCTGTCTGATCAACAATCCCAAACTCAAAGATAAACAGTTAGAAATGATAGAAACTGGAAGAAAGCAGGGTTAGAGTGGTAATGTGTTTCATAGTGTATTATCATCATATAGTGTATAGTGCATATATTACCTAGACTGCTTATATTTAACACTGCATATTTTAATACATCTTAAAGGTTTATGGCAATTATTATTCATATCTAAACCTACACATACAGTACATTATGAACAGTACACACATCACGGATGCCAGATTTACACTGCTGGATTTTTTAAAAATCTCAGCAAATATTTGTGCTGTCCACTTAAACAATCTCGGGTATTATAATGCATAACTTTAGAATGTGGTTTTTCACAATTTTCTAATTTTGATTGATTTGATCCAAATGTATCTATATTCTTATTTCACTGCATGCGAGTTTTCCTCTCTGAGGATCAATCAAATTTGAGTTTTTCTTATCTTGTGTTTTTTCTCTTCCTGGTTAAATGATATTCAATTCACTTTATTTTTTGTAACTTAACTGATGTCTCATAGGTCTACATATCTGAACAGTTCCTCCATGTGTTGTTTCCTGAACGAACATTGTGCTTGAACAGGAATGATATCACATTAAGACATCAAGCCGCACCCTGTTGCTTACTGTGGCACCCTGGTTCTCTGGCGCCCCCTACTGTTTTTGTCCTGTGTGTACTGTGTAGAGAGAGTTCGAGAGGGGGGGGGGGGGGGGGAGAGAGCAAGAGAGAGTGAGACAGAGACAGAGAGAGGAACAGGCTACACATACAAAATGTACCAAGTCCGACATCCTTGAATGAATGTCAGTGCGTGTGAGTGGATGTGATTGTGTTTGACACAGGTGAGGCTCAGGGTACTTAGCGGTACTGTGATTTTAAAGGAATATGTTCTGCTCAGTTTCCTCCCGTCCTACCCTGTGATTCCACTCAAATGCCCACTAATTTCGTCTTTACACCGCACACATCACACAGACACACAGATGTGCATGCTCTGAGCCCAAACTGGGGAAGAGGAGGATGGATACTTCATCGTCATCATTGTCGTCATCATCTTCGCATCACCTGAACCAACTGTCTGCTAGCCTGTAACTGCAGTTGAAATAGACAAAACTGGATGGCAGTTGTTCAGTGTAAAGATCCACAGAGAGGACTGGTGTACACAGTCCATGGGCTACACCTGTACAATCTGATGCAACCCAGTACAACAGCGCTGCAGTAAATATTTAAATATTTAAATAACCAATCACCATGATTCAACACTAAAGTACATCTTAAAGCTGCAGTAGACAATGGCAGTATGTTCCCTGTCCCACTAGTGTACCTAATGGGGTAGACATCAGAAATAACCTATTACTAAAATCGTAGAAATGATGCAACAAATCAAACACTAATCCTGAAAATATTTTGTCCTTGGATTTCAAGCTTTAATTAATTAATTTTTTCAACATCATTTCACACTAATTTTACATTCTTACGGGTTTTAAATGGTCAGCAAATACATGTGAACATTTGTACCTGATATGCGATTTAAGTTAAAAGCATTCAATTTAAAGTTACTCCACGCTGTCTCCATATACATAAATAACAAACATCATTCGCTTAAGACATAATCTGGCCAGAAGACTCTTAATTGCTAATGAAAGATGAAAATGACAAAAGCTAAAAGTGAATTAAATCTGAGACCTGAATAATTAATTAGCCCAGTTGGGTCCGACTGCTCTATCTGAGGCTCCTCTACAACTCCGCCAACTCTCGAACGAAGTCACAGGAAGTCTGTGTCAGAGCAGTACCTGGGCCGGGTGCCTTGGTAACAGTGTCAGGGCCTGGATAATGGGATGAAAAGCTGTGGGTGAGTGCATGTTTGTGTGTGTCTCAGTGTGTGTGTGTGCTTAGGTTATGGAGCTAACTGGATGTGACGGACTAACCTTCTGGCCAACAGCTCCATTAGCCTAATGACATGCAGATCAACAGAGAGAGAGAAAGCAAGAAAGCAAAAAAGAAAGAAAGAAAGAAAGAAAGAAAGGAAGAGGATTTGAAAATTGAACAAGCTCACATGTGAGTCATGTGTCTCGGTGTTGCCAAAGCATCAAGAAAAATACATTTCTCTCCCTCTCTGTCACTCTCCCTCCCTCCCTCTCTGCCGCCTCCTCCTACACCTCTTCACACCATCATTTCCTAAAATACCTGGCCCCTCCCATTTTGGAGATGAGCAGGAAGTGCTGCCTGGCAACCAGGGAGCTGGCTGCCGTGGTAACGCTTCACCTGAGCACCTCTTCCCTAAACAAACAGAAAGTGTGAGAGAGTAAGACAACAGGATGTAGAGTCTGGATGCTGCTCTGTGTCCAAATTTCTTGTTCGCTCTAAATAATGTTCCATTCACACACACACACACACACACACACACACACACTACACTTTTAAACCATGACTTGTATAAAATCTGTCCCCCCCCCCCCCCCCTCCCTTCTCTTGTCAAGCAGGCTCAAGGAGAAAGGAGACAAACACACATTTTCCAACACACACAGTAGCTGTCCTTTTGGAGGACACATCAGGACTGCATATTAAGATCACAGTTAAATGTAGCACCGTAAAGATAAATAGGGATTTTAAAAAATCAGCAGCCACACAGAGAATCAATTAATTGCTATTTTTTTTCAAGCAAAACTGTTTTTTGGTTAAATGCCTGGAAAATGTCTGTGGTTAACAGAAGCTAGGGAGATTTATTTTGCTTCACTACATAAAATTTGTCAGTAAATACCCAATGTTTGAATTAAAAAACATGTATAAAAAGTAGGGTTTCTATCAAGTGCTACATGAGACTGCAGAGGTTGCTGGAGACATCAGACATCATTACATGGAGAGTTATCTTCTTAATCGTCTGTCGGTACAGGTGGACTTAAACTGCAAACATTTCTAACTCTAACTTTACAACTTGTAGACGGATCAATGTATTCTAAAGTGTGTATAGTATAGCGTGAGACGCTAAGTGGTGGTGACATTAAAGTCATGCAGCTGCAAAAATCATAAAAGTGGAGTTCATCTAGTGAGATTATTTTGCTAAACAAAATGTGGAAGTATCATAAACTTGTTTTTGTCACAGGCTTTATTTTTCTGCAATAATCCAAAATAAAACTTAAAAAGGCTTTTTGTACAACGAATCAAGGCAATGCTAACTTTCAGGTTAGCCTGCAAAAATACATCATCCCTGCAGCACTCTAATGGCTTTTCACTTAAACTTGCATTCATATATTACAAAATTCATTTGGATTTATGGCATCCTTGTGTATGGTAGTCCAATATTCCCTCTGTTTTAGCTCCGTTTTTGGTCTCTACCAACACCTGACGGAAATATTCATTTAATCAACAATGAAATCTTCACATTTAACAAGCTAGAATCAGACATTTTTTACCTAGACCAATTCATCAATTTTCAAAATAGTTGGCATTTCATTTTATAGCTGACAACCAATCCATTGATCATTACAGCTCCACTGTTCTTCCATACAGTGTTGCTGCTGCTACTTCCCGAGTTGACACATTTAAGGAAGGAATATTAAAATACAAGATTTTTTAAGATAAATACGATAGTTACATGTCTATTTGAATGTTTTATTAGTAATTATCAGTTGCAATCATTCCCCCAGTCCATACTGGCCATGAAGTGGTCTGTTCCCACTAATTCATGAGAAAACCCATCATGTCATATAAGCTGGGAAACAATCGGGTATCTTCATCAGAGAACGTGGTGTAGGTTTGGTGTCAGCCTACATCTAGTAGAACAAAATAGAACAGGCCTTGAAAAAAATCTGGACACTGAAAGTGAAAGTCAGTGTTGTGGCCCTTTAAGTTCTTATGTAACTAATGGAGTGACCTGTGACATGTATGATCAGACCCCTGTGCATCATAGAACTGCAAATCCCTCATCAGAATAACAGCAACTGGATGATGAGGCGGTCAGGGCCTTTGAACATGGATTTATTTAGAGAGCTGGATACAATGTTTCCCCCTTTATTTCCAAAGGTTGCTCACCAGCACATAAGCAATAAAGTTCTTCAGGCCTCCACATGTGTGGTTGAACCTACCGACTGTCAGGAACAAAGGAATGCAGCTGATCGTGAACATTTATTTTATAGTAGGGCTTGAACTGTGATACAACGAAGAATAATTCATGAGCATATGTTAGGTAAAGTGATGCCAATGAAGGAAGGAGGCGATAAAGTAAGAGAAAAGGGAAAGGAGGATGTATATGTAAATGTAAATTTAAGGAAGGAAGCCAGAAAGAAAAAAACAGACAGGGCATGAGGCTACGACACAAACCGGACACAAAAAAAGCTACTTTAACACCCACTAACATCTGAATTTTATCTTTAATCAGAATGGGGACAACTAATATTTACTTACGTGTCAAATGATTTTAAAGTTGTCACAGGTGTTTACTGACTCAAGCACATTGAAGCTAAGGATGCTGGCTTGTTAACACTACAGCTGTCCCTAACGATTAATCAAACGATTAATCAGCGATTATTTTTTCGATTAGTCGACTAATCTAACGTTTAATTTTTTGATTAATCTAACAATTAATTTTTCAGTTCGATTATTTCACATTACTTGATCAATGTAACTATTTACACAGTATGTATACCAACACATTTTTGTTAACATTTCAATATTTATTAAACATTTCTTAATTTCTTTCTTAATAATGCATTCTGATGCCAGATGTAGCATCTAACAAAATAAATAATAAGAAAAGTCACCCAGGAGGCATACCAAAAATATAAATCTTACCTATGTATGTCTAGCCTATGTAAAATAGTGCACTGAACAGCCAAGCTCAGGACCCATAATCTCATGCTCTTTGGCCTAACATTTCTATATTGAAACACTTAAACACCGCCCTGCAGATTTTTCAAAATGAAATAAAATGCAGACCGTTTATGTTGGAATGCAGACTGATCTGCACGGTAAGGTACAACATACCTTAAACGTTGGCTTTCTCTTCAGATTGTATGCCAGCGTCTTGTTCGAACAGTACGGTTATTTCCCTACTGTGCGACCAAAAGACGTGGGCATAATCATGTCAGTGTTAGCTTCCCTACAACCAGACATGCTAAAAATTCTTCTTACGGTCCCAAACATTACATATGAGGTAGTTGAGCCTGTTTTGCCTTGTATTGTTAATGTTTTGCTTTGTATTGTTTACGTAGAAAATACAGAAGCTACATGTTCATGCACAGGATACATTTTATGTTAAGTTATGAGATTTAAAAAAATCCCAAATGAGTGGGCATTCAATGGGGCTAATGAGGGGTTGATATTCTCAGCCTCCGCAGGTCCTACCACTTCCGGATATTCGCCTACCCCCTTGGTTGGTTGGGACGACGCGTCGACGCGAATTATTCATGTCGACGAATTTATGTCGTCGATTACATCAACTACGTCAACGCGTCGTCCCAGCTCTAGTTAACACAATTCCATCCGTCTCTGTTCAAGCAGTATTCGATCGCTTTTCAGTCAGCGCTGAATTTGAAGAGAGACTGAAGTAAAAGATATTAAACAACACAGATATTAAACTGTTACATTGTCAGTGGCCTTGCCATCTGCCTGATCGATACTTCACATGTGCAACTCCCAGAAATCCTGCATAGCGATATCATTAAAAGAGTCCAGCTTGCCTCACTATGTAGTGCCCCTTTATTATGTTATGGAGTTGCTGATGTGCCCCTGTCTCCAGAGAAACAAGTTGGTGCGTAAAGGTTATCTATATCATAGATACATATCTATATCATCATGCTCTCAAGGCATGGCATAGTATGGTCAATAAGTACAGCAGATTAAAGTACTACTGTAAAAAATCAACACCAAAATATCCAGCAGTCAATCTCTTATGAATCGCCACTCTTAAGATGGCAAAAGGCTTTTTTTTTTTGCTTCAACTTGTCATTCTGAAGTTAAGTACTGATTGCACAGTTGAATGGGCAGCAGAAAAAAATACACCCTATACATGTAGATTAGTTCCCTATAAACCTTGCTTGCACTATGCAATTCTGCCTGCAACTAGTCTTGAAAAGTAAACTCAGCATTACGGCACAAAGGAAGTGCATCTGCCATCGCACCTAAATCCATGATTGTGCCAAGTAAGGTTGATCATATGTATATTTGTTTATTTTTCCAACTTGTCCAACTCATCTGGGCCTTCACTTTTATTGTATGCCACTGGACACTAATTAATTGTTTTTCTTTTGCTTTTTTGTAAACTGCCCACATAGCAAAGATGTATCCAACTGTGTCATTGTGTGCTATCATGCAATATATCAAAACTAATGGTCACAAAGTTCAAATTTTTCAAATGCAGGGATTTTCTATTCTTTTTTTTTTTTTTTTTTTTGGTCTGGCATGATTACAAAAGTTTGGGTTACTGAGTGGTGTTGGTTAAACAAGACATTTGGAGACATTTCCTTGTGCTTTAACAAGCTGGAATGGGCATTTTTTTTACTTTTTTCTGATGGACCAAATGGTCAATAAATCAAGAAAATAATTAGCACTTTATCGATATTTGCAGCCGTAAATCGCACACACATCTGACAGCATTTTAAGTCAGACTGAAGACTGTCATGTGATAGCCTAAGGGTAGCCTATCTTATATTTCTAGCTGAGACAGCCCTGTTAAGCTACAGCCCTCACAGACACAAAAAGATTGAGGTAAATTTGCAGGTACTGTCCTGCACGTTAGCAGAGTGGACACACTGGATGCCTGTGTGCTGCATGGTGGCTGTGTTACTCAGCTGCTGCTGCTACTCAATCGCCTGTTTTTGTTCACATAGGCTTTGTTCCAGCTGCGTGGCTACAGCAGCGCAGCTACTGTGTGTCTGTTTACATGGAGTTTGCCTTTGATAATTATCAACAAATATGATGACATGATTTTCCTTTACCTCACTGAAAGAGCTAGAAAGCTGGAGGGGGAACGTCAAAGAAAGACAGTAAAAGAAAGAGTGCAGGGGAATGATTGTTGTGTGTATTCTTTTCATGTCCGTCACATATTGCTGAAATGCTGAGATGCTGAAATGAAAAGTGACAGGTAAAGCAGCGTGGTGTTTCCTCTCGCTTTTCTAGTTTAATCAAACGCATCTCTTTTCACTGGCCAAGTATGGCATGCTCTAGCCGCTCCATGGTTTGCACGCCCTGGCCTGGGCACCAAGACATTTAGCACTGACTGCTAATTTTAAGAAATTAACGCCGACGTGAACTTGTAACAAACTAAAACTAAATATCTTTCATGTATGATTTTTCTTAATGCGTTTCTTACATTTATCTATTTGAGAGCAATCTTTGCAATATTGTTGCACATTCACAAGAATTTGGGCTTGCATATCTAAATAGTTGGTAGTCCGCCCTGAGTACACCCAGCCAGTCCGCTCTTCCTAACTAGCCCAGAGTCACTGCGGCTGCAACAGCTCAAGAGGTTGCAGTGTTTACCGGGGAAACTACAGTTCGCGCTTCACTCGATCAGCTCCACCACTGGCTGTTGGTTTTACAGACCAACCATAAGAAAAACACGGACGCAACCCTGGCTAATTCTCTTCTCGTTTTTGGTGTTAGTGAACTGTTAATTCGTCTTGGCCCACTGACTTCCCTCCCACTGGATCAGCGCACTTCCAGGGCACCCTGGTTGTGTGTGGACACAGCCGGACAGTCACATGCCCCACTCATCTCCCTCCCTTTTGTTGTCCAGCAGACAAAAATCTCTGTCAGAGTCTCTTTTGACAAGAAGGCACCAATCATTTAACCTCCACCACTTTTCTCGCTTCTCCCCTCGAAAAAGGCATTTGGCACGGAGTTCAAGGACCACAAACAGCACCATAGTATAGCACCTGCACCTAGCCAATGCACAAAAACCTAACAAACAAAATGTCAACTGCCTTCCCCTGTTACTGTACCATCAACTTTAAAAAAAAACATTATGTCACCAGCAGCAAAGTCAGTTTTTGTTGTTTTGAGCTACTGATATGCAATATGACAGCTAAACACCAACACCATGTGAATATTTTCTGGTAGATGACATGGAGAATAATGTCATAAAGCAGAAGGTTGCCGTATTTCATGCTGAGCATTAGCTTGATCCTTCGGAAGAGGGCTGCTGTCTTCACTTGACAATGCAAGTCAGAGTCAGCAGAATGCTGCAGAACACCTTCAAGAAGAGCAGTATGTGAGCAATGCATTATAGCCACCATTAAAGCTTTGAGAGGAGGACTACTGGTACTCTCTTGCTGTTTGTAGCTGATGGGTTACTAGTTTATTTGGTTAGTGGATGGCCCTACCAGAGTACAGTGGTAACTGCTGTGCTTTGTAAGCTTCAGGTCGTACTGAAGCTGGTGGCTGTTTAACTTCAGGTTGCCTGCTGTTGGTCGCGCTCTTGATAGCAGCTAGCTGTTCAGTTAACCCCTACTCAATAACTACTGGCACACGGGTGACTGCTGTGTGAGGGCAGGTAATGGCTGGGAAGTGTTACCTGTCCGGTGCTAGCTATTGTATCTCTCAGGTGTCGGCTCAAGGTAGCGACAGCAGCGTGGTTAACTATTTCTAAGTTAGCTGCGATGTTAACTGAATAGTAGGTGTGTAGCCAGTGGCTTAGCAAGCACAAAATGTCACCCCTCAATCTCCAACCATTCTCAAAGAAGAAAAAAAAAAAAAACCTCGACCCGCCGGACGGTAGGTATATCCTTCTCGTACAGTCACGCATACACGTACACACGCACGCACACGCTCCCTCATAAACCCCACGGTACCGTGGATGTCGGCGGGGTCCTCCTGGAGAGCGTATTAGCGCAGAGGTCTCCTTCTCCCGGCGTCGGTTTCCGCCGAGGCTCGGTGCGAGTCCCCGGTGCGAGCTCCTCCGCGCGTTCGCCTCGCAAGACAATGTAGTTTTAACAGGCAGGACGCGGCTCACCTCCTATCGTCTCACCTCCTCCATATTTACAGTCTGCCTCTCTCCCCCTCTCTCTCCCCCCTCTCTTTCTCCCACCAACAACAACATTATTGACGTCCTCTTCATGCCACGTGACCAGTCTGCTGCGGCTAAAAATAGCCTCAATAGAAACCAATGGAGGCAGACAGACATGGCAGAAGTAGAAAAAAGCAGGCAGACACACACACGGTTAAGTTTGCCTCACCCTCACTTTACCATTGTTACCTACCCGAGCTACCGGGTCGGGTCGGCCGGTACCTGACCTGCAGATAACACAACTCAAGGACTGCGCACCCAAAAGACTTTCAGGAATGTTTCTAAACACTTTAGCTGCGCAGGTAGCCTAATGCGGAGATAGGTAGGCCTTACTTGTTAAATAAACCTCATCAGTCAAAAGAAAATCGTTTAATCAGAAAATGCACATCAAATGCATCCTTCCTGTCAACTGTGACAACTTTCTGCTCTTTTCAAAGCTGGTTTTACCTTGTGTGTCGCACGTATGACACGTATAATCAAGTTACAGAGCCAAGCATCAGATTTTGCAGAAAAATATATGAATACCCCGTGACCTTTAATAACTTACTGCTGATCTGAACCCTCAAAGACTCTTATGACCATTTGGAAGAATAAATGTACAACTCAGGCCCCTAGGGACTTCCAAAAGCATCTGTTTTATTATGATATATACATATATATTTTTCTTCTTTGGTTGATTTGATCAATTGTAACTCTGTTTGGGAACATGTGCTATCAAAGCGTGCATTATCAAACGACAGGGCCTCAAGATTCGAACCTGCCTTTTCACAGCCCTGACGCTACAATGAAATGCTGGCAGATAACATTTTGCAAACCACAGCGCTGTCATGAGATAACTGACAATTAGACCTAAAGAAATGTAAAGTTTCATCCATGGTTCTGCAGAGACATACAGTGCAAACTTTTTGTATGATGATTGGATTGTTTATTACCTGGTCTCAACGGTACTCTATTAAGTTTCAAGCAATATTTTTACGAGTGGGTCCCAGTTTCGTTTGGATGCAAAATACGTGCATTGTAATAAACTTTGCCGCCAGTTTTTTTTTTTTTTTTTTTGACAATCAACAATTAGTGGTGCTAAGATGTGGAAAAGGTCTTTCATGCAGCATCAATCACCCTGGGCCTGTTGAAAATGTGATGGGAATTTTTCACTATTTCTTGAAACCAAGGAAACTTACATTATGCATTCAAAAGTCACATTTGAATGCATATTACACACCGCTTGACTACTGCGCTGCCCATTCTGACAAAACAGTTTGAGCAAATTCAGAACAAAGAAGCTGATTTTATAACTACACTGTTTACAATAGAATAATGACAACAAATTGATTAGCAGGTTGTGACATACACATATTTTTGGGAATATATTAGAATATTTTGTTTGTACTGTTGCTACTTTTGCAATCACTATCGTAGCAGCAATTTATACATCTCTGTAATCACCATCGCAGAACCTGCTTGGAGCATCATATTGACGCATTCCCCTACCCAACCCCTTTTTATGCAATGTTTGTACAGTTCTATGCTACCTGATTTTCTGTTTGCTAATTTGACTTAACACAGGAATAAGACACATATGCAAAAAAATCCTGAATACCTGAACATACTAAAAGGAATGTTTAACAGGTTATGAAAGAGTCTCAATTGAATGCCTATGCCTTCCTATGACCTACATAGGCAAATGGCTGTTTCTGAATAGTTAAAGGTTGAATATGTAATATGCTTATTAAAAGCTATATTTTTTCAAAAATAATACATCCACGGGGCGTTTAGAGGGGCGCAGATTAAAAGTAATGCGTTTCCTTGAAAATTATATTTAGTCTGAAATAAATAATTTAAGAAATTTTGATGGGTTCGACAATGACTTCCTGTTTACATCGTACCAGCCAAATAGCGGCCGGCATTGCGGGTTGCCAATTTCGCAACCTCGGCAATGCTCGGCAAAGCTCGGCACAGCTAGGCTGACACTGGGTAAAATGGCGGAGTCTGCAAGCTCTTCAGAGCCCCAGCGAACGGAACGGTGCGTTATCTGTCCCAGCTGCTGAGTGACCGGAGAAGAGCAAAAACCAGAGTAAATATCGGTGAAGCATACGCTCGATGGACTCAGGTAAAGGATTTCCACGGCATCAAAACACACGCGGAAATGGCGAACTTTCTCCTGGATCGGTAAGCTAACTCGCTTGCTAACTTAGCTAACGTTACCTGTCGGTCAAACTCCTCTGCTATACTTATTTTCATTATATCACGTTGATCCTAGATATGAGAATACTGATCGTGACCCATCGACCTCCACACCCAGTAAACGGAGGAAACAGAGGCGGCTCAATCCTCCTGCCCTGTCCAAACCTGGCAACCCGACCGCTGGAATTACCTTTTTGTTGTCGCGACTACAATCTTGAGACACTAGATGGTGGCATTCAGCTCATATTCCATATTCCACCTTTAATATAGTTATTCTCAATGCCTGTCACAGGATCTTACTCCAACTTAACTGGGTTGGATAAGTCATAAAATTCAAACTTCGTTATGGTGGAGTGCCGAGGATGAGTCTCACAGTCTGATTAAAGAAGCTTGTTTACTTTGTTTCACCAACGTCATATTACAGCTGTTAACTTTAATCCCGCAGACAGCAGTATTTCGCTCGCTTTCAAAACAAATGCACGCATTACCCAGATCGAGATCTTTACGAGATAAGGAGGTGGAGATACTACCGCTTTTGTCCCCTACAGTTAACAAGTAATTAATATTCTTTCTAGCTGCTTTAAAGGGGCACTCTGCGATATCTGGGCATGTTGTTGGTTTCAAAATTATGAACTAATCCTATCAACAGGGTGTGAAGAGGTTCTGGCGTTACGTCCAAGATGCCTATGTGTCACATTGCAGAGATATCCACTACTAAGCAGTCAGCGACCAGCTGTTCCTTCTTACAATTCCACTACCTGTCCTCAGAAGTGATAACGTGTCACTGTAGCCTGTTATCTGCTGCAGGACGATGAAGTGATGGCTCCCACTAACATCAAACGTTGGCTGTTTACCAAAAGATATCTGTAATGTAACTTATGACAACACAGTGTAACAGTTAGCGTGATGTGACTGTTTTCTTTTTACTGTAGTGTTGCTAAAACTGAGCTAAGTAAGCTAAAATGGAAACAAAAGAACATCATAAGAAAGCAGCCTTATTTTGACCTGCTGTTGGAGTTTCAGCTGTAAAACAAACAGCCAGTGGGGGGCGTGAAGAGCGAACTGCAGTGTCCCCGGTAAACACACCAGCTCTTCAGCTGTTGCAGCTGCAGTGACTCTGACTGTTTTGTGTATTCTTGTTCTGCTGTCAATGAATAGACGCCTTTAAATTACAGATGACTGTAATTTGCAATTATATGGACCCAGAAGTAGACAGACTGAAAAGAATATTCAGTATTCAATATTATATTGTAACCACTTGGCATTTCCGTTTTGCAATGCATTTTTGAGGACAGTACAATAACATAGAGAAGGGGGACTATGTAACATTTGAAAGACAAAATAACACTCAGAAGACATTAAACACATCCTTGGTCAGTTCAGCACACTCAGGAATTTTGCTGCTACAGCCTTGCTTACACAGCCTTACACAAAGTGGACTTACAAAAGGATAAGTTAAGTTAAACTATGCCACCATTGGCTTGGAATGCCATCAGCTTGTGGGGGCTAATGATCGCAAAGTATGCTGACTTTATAACTGCTGTCTCTTCCCAACACAGTTACGCCATCCTTTAGCATTCACCATTATCCTGTAATTGTCACTTGTGGCCACAGCAGCCACTGTTCAGCAAAAGTTACACAGCCTTGCATTAAGGCCCCCATCCTGTCAGCTGAGATTTACTGTGGTTTAATGATATATGTTCCTTAACATTAATTAAATAAGCATAAGCAATCTGAGGTACACAGGGGGTATGAGACCTTGTGGTAGTTGTCTGCTTTGCTTTGGTTGGTATTCCAGCCTTGTAAGTAGTGTAGCACATTTGTGTTTGATTGTCAGTAGGTTTACACTCATTGAAGCAGTGAAAATGTGTGTTCTCGTTAGGATTTAAAGGGGCTCTGTCGAACCTCTGTGTTGTGTCAGGTCACGCTACAATCTGCTCACGTATGGCCAATTAAAAAAGTGATTCAAAAAGTGATTCATTAAATGACAATTTGTTACATATAGCCCCGAAAAACAAAAAGGACACAAATATACTGAATATAATGCAGGTTTACATCAATAGAAAGAGGCGAAAGGTCCTAATGGATGCAACATTTCCATAAAATGAAATATAATACAGTACATTGAAGTGTTTTTACATGTCCAGGGGAGTACTAGTATATATGTGAATAAGTACTATAAAGCCTTTTGTGGCTCCAGAGTAAGAATAAAATCTGATCATTTGCCTTCAGTGATGTCACTATAGTGACTAAAGATGCATTGTGGGTAATTTAGGTACCAAATGTTGGTCTCAAGGTCTCTGGTACTGCATTGATTTTGACGAATCATTAACATACCATCCATAATGAGTCCAGCAGTGTTACAGGAGTGCAATGCTTGACCAGTGGATGGTTTTTCATAATCTGCTATTTACAATGTGACTGTGCAGAAGGCAATTTATCAGATTGAATGCAGGTTCCTCTGGTGTCACAAAACACTTCAACATGATGCTACTTCTTAAATACTACTTCTCTACTACTTTTCCATATCTGCAGTAGTACTCCCCAAGACCTCTAAACACACTTTAAAGTGTACAATTAGTTAGAGTTATTCTTTCATCTGTTGGCCAGACTGAAATATCACAACAACTTTGAAATTTTGTCCCTTATCGCTTTGGTGATTGCCTTGACTTCTCCTCTAGTGCCACTATTAGGGTTGAGACGTATCAAAATGTTTCAGTTGACTTTTCATGTAGCACCATCTGTGTCCGTCCAATACTTTTGTTTAAGAACAAATACCTGTACTGGTAACATTCACATCAACCTCTGTGTTTTGTGCTAATTAACAATCATTTGCATGCACGTTTGAGTAAGATGGTGAACATGATAAACAAAATTCCTGCCTAAAAACAACATGCTAGCATACTGATGTTAGCATTTAGCTCAAAGCACTGCGATGCATATGTACAGCCTCACAGTGCAGCTAGCATGGCTGTAGTCTTCTTCCATTACACAATTATAGCATTTCCAATGCTCAGATGGCCATGAGTCTTGGCCTACTGTGTCATCAAGAGCAACTGTGTTGTCAACAACCCACTGAGAGTCACATCGTGCAAACTGAGCATAAATCTTTCTTTGCTTGGAAACAATAAATGCGGTACACACAGTACACAGAAGGAAAAAAAAATTGCTTCTATTTGAGAATAACATAATAACAAAATGGATTAAAAATAACTTTAAGTATGATTCATACTGGTAAAAATAACTGTCAGAATTAACAGTGACAAGATCTAGGTGGATTAAAGACAAATCTCCCTTTCATTCATCATTGTTTACAATACAAGGAGAGCAGAGGGAAAGAGACGAGAGGAGGAATCATGCTATAAATATCTCCACTCTAAGCACAATGTGCCTGCAAAACTGATAGATGAGGAGGAAGAGGTGGAGGGAGCTGAAGCAAAGGAGATTGGTAAGAGATGCGGGAGGAAAGAAGGTGCGAGAATGCGCCAGAGCAGGGTGGTTGGAGAAAAGATGAAGGGAACAAGGACAGAGGTAGGGTGAGAGATGAAGGAAGGAAGGAAAAAGGAAGTATGGTAAGGGTGAGATGGGGGATATGAGGGAGTGGGGAGGGTATAGAAACGGGAAAGGAGAGGAGAAATATTCTGCACCAACAGAGGAATGCACAGAAGATGGAAAAGAGGGACAGAGCGGGGGATGGAGTGAAAGGACAGAGAGAGTGAGAGACAGGAATAGAGAGAAAGAGAGAAAGAAAGAGCTATTCTGGTAATGATGTTGTTGCCATGGAGACGCTGCTGTCCTCAGTCAGACTACTCCACAGGTGCCTTGTGGGTATTTTTAAAGGACTTCACTGATTGGGGGAGGTCTTTGAAACGGAGTACTATTGATTGGTTGACATAGGTAAATGTCAAAGGTCATTCCATTGTATCCCATTACCCTCCCAGTAGGTTTTCATCTGCTCCTCCTTTATAATTTTCTTCTTCCGTTGCTTGTCATGAAATAACAGTCAAGAAATAAAGTCATTTAAGGATGAAAATAATATCATATACTGCCCAATGCATAATTCACTGTATGTCTAGTGTTAAACCTACTCTGTACTCAGTTTAAAGCAAAGTTATATTTTTATCAGTTGAGAGTGAGAGACCTTTCTTTATATCAAAGTGGCATTAATCAATATTTTTGTATCAACAATGGATCATAAATCGTATGTGAAAGGAGTCATCCTGCAGTTCCCCTCAGATCTATAGTGTTTCAATGTCTTTCAGCTTATTGTTTTGGTTTTGCAACCCACAATTATACTGTTTTGGTTCAATCTGTCCACTCTCATCAACGTTATGTTGCAGCAGACCTTTGTCACCACAATTACATGACTTTTGATGGCTGTGCTTGAGAAACAGCTCACCAAATCAAGATCAAAATGAATAGATATGTCTTTAATACCTGACACCAAGGAGAATATTCTTTACCCCACCCCTCTAATGTAATCAAGTTGTATATATATAGGCAAATGTCAAAAACACACTTTCAAAAGGTTTACTATGGAACATAAAAACAAACGAAAATATGTGTGATACCACTTAACGTAAGTAATGTATCTTTAAGGATTGTAGAGAATTCCGATCACTGATACTAGCCGGATAGATTTAATAGACAATATTTTTCATGTAAAATGAGAAAACTTACGCCTAACCATAGCTGGTCCATATGATGGTAAAATCATTTTACATTCACACAAGTCAAACTTCAACAGTCCGTCTAGGAATCTGGCCATACATTTTAGTTAGCTATGTTTCACAGGACAATTTGCAAGAAGACCCTCAGATCCAGGTCTTCTTTCATTCCTAAAGGTGTAAGAGTCTCTAGTTCAGTGATCCAATATGCTTCAGGTTTCAGGAGAGCTCCCTTGAAGTTACAACTGCATCTGGAAATTTGAACACTCTCAGTATCAGTGTACCAATATTTGGTCAGGGGATGTTTCATTTGTGCAAGTGGAGAGCATAGTAGTTCACCAAAATGACAGCTTGAATCTTTAAAATAGTGCATGTTCATCTGTTTTACTTGAGCCTCCACATCTACCTCTACGATCCTTTTACCAAGTCACTGACCACTGTTTTGTGTACATTTCTACACATTGTCACATGGAGCCCCTTTAATTAGTGAGCTTTATCCATGCTGTTTGGTGTTTTTTGTTATCTCTTGCCAGAGCCAGGCTATAGTTCCCCATTGCCAGTTTATGCTAAGCATAGGCTGGCTGGCTGCTGGCTGTAGCTTATTTATCTAACCTTTTTTATTTAAGTCTTATATGTACATGGACAAATACACACCATTTGTGCTCCACTCTGAAACCAGTGTGTGTTTGATTGTGACCTCATGCTTCACGAGTGGGTGGATATAAAATCTCAGACTAATAGATGTGACACAGGTTCAAACCCGCACAGGTAGAAATGTGTCCAGTCATACAGAAGGAGGACCAAAGACTGTGTTATAACACCTGAGAGAAGGTGAGACAAATGGGCTCCACAGTGTCATTGAAAGTTAAAGACAATAAAAGATGAAGAGAGAGGGAGAGAGAGGCTGATGAACTAACATGTCACTATGCAGCACACGCACACACATGCACACACACACACACACACACGCACACACACACACACACACACACACACAGACAGACATATATTTATATATACACACAAGCAAGCAAAAGGAGCAGTGATGAGTCAGCCTCATGTGAGTCATAGGAGAAATCAGAAATGTCAGACAGAAAAAGAGCACACACACACGGCAAACACACACAAACTTACACTCAGTGGAAGGATTGACAAAA
The DNA here is from genome assembly GCF_900880675.1 of Sparus aurata. NCBI lineage: Eukaryota > Metazoa > Chordata > Actinopteri > Spariformes > Sparidae > Sparus > Sparus aurata. The sequence continues at coordinate 4,919,423 of NC_044209.1, read as the reverse complement.
GCATGGACACACACACACACACACACACACACACACTCACGCACACGCACACACGCACACACAGATCACAGTGCAGCAGTACATTTTCAGACATCTAAAATCTTACCTACACACGTTTGGGCGAATGGCTGATGGTGAAAGGAATCTCCTCCATAACTTTTCATTTTCCCATGATGCCCTTTGAGACCCTCACAGCCCCAACAACAAGGTGAACACAAGTGATCCTAATGCTACGATACAGTAAGTGCTTCACGCTAGCCTGATAAGAAACTGAATTAGACTGCAGTGCCCTCAAGAGGAGAGGAGCGAAGGATGCATGGAAGTCCCTCCTGTATTACTCAGTTACCTTAACTGCACTTACAAACATGACTTTACTTGACTAAATATACTTACTTTATATATTTAGGTACAGTACTGGTTCTTGTTCTCTCAGTAGTGCTTCCCAAATGTATTGTAATGAATGTAATATATAATGTAATATATTTGCAAATATATATACATGTGTGTGTATACATATATATATATATGCATATGCACAGGAGCTGCAGTCTTGCCTTAAATGCCATTGAAATAGTATTTGGGAAGCTGCTCCTAGTATCAAGTTCTTTTTTGTCATATGCACAATTACACTGAAGCAGCCTTTCTAAACTTGGACAGATCTGCTGAAGTGATAGAAATTGGTAAAAATGTAAATGGTTTAAATACTGTACATCAATTTACTGACTTGCAGAACTAGGTGAAAATGAAGCTGATCAGCAGATGTTAAGCAGAAACCACTTAGAGTTTCCTAAAAATGTATGAATGAAATTCCAAGCGATTTATTAACTGCTTATTGGAAAGTAAATTGATATTGTTATTAAATAAATCATGTTGTGGTAAATTTTTTTTATTTTTTAGATAATTGTGGTGGTGATTTGGGGGGACGATTTCAAGAAAACTTTAATTAGGTTGCTTGATAATTACCACCTACTTACCATTACATTAAGGGACCTGTACCAAAGGCAGCATTCTGCATTAAACAAGTTTTTCACTTTCTTTTCACATAAATAGGATAGGAAATAAGGGATCCTGCATGTTTCGAAAACATTTTAGATTTCATATATATTCAAACTATAAATGTATAATTAATTAAAAAAATATAATAATCTAGTTTTCTTACAATACACATATATATGTTTTTTTAATATATTTTTTATATTTTATATTTTCTTACAATACGAAGAAATGATTACCATTGTTTACACTTTTCAATTCAATGTAAAATCACTGAAATCATACGGATTTCCTAATCAGCATCGGTATAAGTGCAGGTGGTAGCAATGTACTGTTAGAATTGTCGAAGTGTTGGGTATATTAATCCAGCTGCTGATCGTTCTGATTGGTCTTTTCTGCCTCTAATGAGCAACTGTGATTCACTGACATCCTCCTCCTCCTCTTCCTCTCCTCTGTCCTCCATCACCCCACTCCAGTGTTGTCAAGGCAACCGGTCTTTACACTGGAGGAGTTAGTCATCAATCCACGCTGTCCACCCATCTCCTCTGATGTTACTGTGACGTTACTGTGACGCGTCAGATTCAGTAACGTTAGATGCATCTATGGTTTATAAGTATCTATCTATGTATTTATCATATATCTGAGTTTGACTACAAGAAGTTTAACACAAAACTATGATAATATTAACAGTGATGATGACAACAAAAACAACAGTAATAACAACAACAGCAACAACAACAACAGCAACAACAACACTAATAATAACAATAACAGTAATAGTAGTAGTATTACTGTGCATTTTTTGTTCCTTCCTCAAAGTCCTGGCTTTGTCACATGGGTTGGGCTTGTTTAGGAGGGTATCTCAAACACACGCACGGTCAGAGGGAGGCGGATCTGTAAGTAGACTCCAGGACTTCCTCAGCAGAAAGGAGCGGAGCCTGCAGCGCAGTAAGTATATCAGCCATTTATCATTTCAATTCATATTCCCACAAGGAATTTTTTTCTTTTTTGTTGATTCTCGTAATAATGTTCAGAGCACAAGTTAAATGATAGCGTTCAAATAAAATACACTGCGTGACGCAGATCCCCAGCAGACGCAGGTAACAGGTGACAGCTGACTGTGGGAGCTCAGTCAACACAGCAGCCAGTCATTGTTCCTGTTTTATCCCTGCAGTTGTGGCAGTGTGTGTGATGATAGCACCGTGGTGTGGCTTTAGAGGCAGTGATGATTCACTTAGGTGAGGTTAGAATAAACTGCGATAACGAGGAGCGCACACCGGAAAGCCATTTGGTTTTGGTTCATTTCTGCCCGTGTCCTCGTTTAACTCCCTTCAGTTGGGTGCAACACTTCCTACATGTAATCTCTACGTCATGTTTGTGTTATGTGACTCTTCGGCTGATGGAAAACACGATAAAAATCGGCAGATGTGGGTTCCGCGTGTTTTTGATTGGGAAGTGGCTCTGTGCTTTGCGATTTCACGATAAACTGTACTTAGAAGAATAGAAGCCCATTTCCGCAAGTAAAAAAAAAAAAAGAAGAAAGAAATTGATACCATACCATATTTACTTAATCCCATGGTAAAATATGAGATTAAAGTTGAAATTATGAAATAAAAAGTCAGAAATATGAAGTAATATGTCAAAATAATTGAAAAAATAATATATGTGAGATATATTCGCTTTTTATCACATAATTAGGATTTTTTTAAATCATGTGCATTTGTTTTTAAAGAGCTCACGATCCTCAGCTTTTATCTAATTTCATTGTGACTTTTTATCTCTAACCCTTAGTATGAAATGCTATAGGAATATTATTTTCATCATCATTTGTTTTCAACTCTCTTTTTTTTCTTTCTCTCCACAAGTTCTTAATATGTTTTCTTGGATCACTAAACAGCTCAAGTGACTAAATCTCAACTACAAAATTAAAGGAGGGAAAAAAGTTACCACACATACTCAGCAATGTTGATGAGGGTTCTCAGTCATCCAGGTCATGCTCATTACGTTTTGAATTGCTTAGTGTTTGTATTTGCCTCAGCTTCCTAATTCATTCATTTGAGTTTAGTTTTACAACCAGTGCAGTGCAAGGCATCAGCTCCACTAAGTAATTTTTCTGTTTGTCATTCCCAGATCATGGATGATTCTGCTCCACTTTCCAGTTGCTCTGTGTTTGCGTGGCTGGTGGGAGCGTCACAGGTGCTGGGTGTGACGTCGGTGGTGCTGACCGGTGTGTGGATGGGACACTACCCGCGGAGGCTTTGCTTGGGACGGCTCATCGCAAGAGTTTAACCTGCATCCTCTGTGCATGGTGCTGGGGCTTGTCTTCTTACAGGGCGATGGTAAGTCCATACAGATCACTGACCAATGCTGTCACAAGTTAAAAAGGTCTGCAAATGGTTAGGTCAGTGATAACTCTTTATTGCAGTGGCTGGATACTGCTTGCCACCAAGATGACATATATATTTAAAGACAAAGTGTTGTTCGTCATAAAAGCCGTGCAAATTGTTGGAGAAAGATGTAGATTGCCTTTATATGCAATGTATTTTTTTAGGTTTTTTGTTAATGAGCAAGCCAGTCATTAGTTTGCGAGCGCTGACATGTCCAAAATAACAAGTGTCACACAATTTGCTAGCTTCCAGTAGGTCTTTACCTTTAACAGTAGACAAGTAGAAGTGTTGACCTGTTGATGGCACTCCATAAAAAGTTAAGATTCGTAATGATCTTACCATGACTGTCTGTACCAAATATTATAACATGATATCTGGTCAAACAACCAACTAACTGACCAAAATTGTCTTCTTTGGTGCCAAAAAAGGGCTGGGTTTTCACATTCATTTTAATGAGGGTGGTCAATTTTGGCTGTGGTGGTGCGGGCCACAGGGGCTCCGCAAAGAAACATCTGCGGAGGGGAAAAAGTTGAATCCGACTCAACATTTGAAGAAACACAGCAAAAAGTCACATGAGGTGACCAATCACATAAGATGGCGAACAGATTATGACTTAGTTTGTCTTTAAAACACATTCGTGGATACGGACGATCACCGAGGCCCGGCATGCTTAACCTACTGTGTCAGAGGCATGACCGGAGAGCAGAACAGGTCAGCAGGGCATGTTATTTACCTTGCATCCTGGTTGTTTGCTATTATTTTTAACCTGTTGATGAGGAAAAACAATCGCTAGCAGGACCAGCATGCTAGTAGCATAACAACATAGAAGTTTCCACTTTCAGCCAGCTGATCAGCAGGGGTTCATAGCACGTCACACACACGGACCATGGAGTGACCCTCCCGCACTGCTGCACCAACCTGTGGCATTTTGCCACACCACATCCCAAAAATACATATCAGTGTTTCCAAAAAACATGAATGTTACACCATACCAAACAACACACGTACCAGACCCTCATTGCATGATTTCAATTTGATTAGGCTGAGGACAGAAAACTACTTGGTTAGGTTCAGGCACTTAACCTACTTGGTTAGGTTTAGGAAAACACTGTAGTCTGGGTGAAATCTGTAACTTCAGTTAAAACGTATCTATGTAACCCTAAAAACTTATGTTAGATCCTGTATGTAACGTTAATTGTCTATTTTTGTAAGTTAGTAAGATCTCACTGATGACTTCTGGTTTCACAGTGGACCCCAACAGCCATCACCTGAACTAAAGTGTTTGTTTGACCCAACTGTCCATCCCGACCTCTTCCCAAAGAGACGAGTGAACCTTTTGTACTACTTTCCCTCACTTCGTCCTTCTCCAGCCACATAAGCAGTATTAAGCTAAATGTTTACATCATTATGCTAATATGCTCATATTGACAAAGCTAACATGCTGATGTTATGTAGGTATTAGCAGTCGAATTCCTGACATATTGTCCTGATTAGTCTGTGTTCCACTAGCTAGTTAAGATAAGATAAGATAATCCTTTATTGATCTCCAGAGGGGAAATTCAAATGTTGTAACAGCGCAAAGTAGCATGTAGAGACATGATAGATCGGTAAGATGACAGACTGTAGCTTACGCTGCTGTTGTATAATCTGATGGCTATGAGTACAAAGCCTGAAGTGTTTAGTTTTGCAAGTGGGTGGGATGATGTGACGGCTGAATTAGCTGCCCATCTGCCACAGCTCATGTTGAAAAGGGTGAGAGGGGTTATCCAAGATGGCTTTAATTTTGTCCTTCATCCTCCTCTCAGCCACTGTCTCCAGACTGTTCACTTCAGGTCCAACCATGGAGTGGACCCTCCTCACCAACTTTTTAGCCTGGTGACTGGCCCATGCTTGATTGCCATCCCACCAACATACCACATTGGCTACCACAGTCTGGTAGAAGGTCTCCTTTTCCTCCGGTAGTCCACCACTCCTCTCCTTGTTCCGATCTTTCTGTTTACAGAATTTGTTTGCTGAGAACAAACATCTGGCAACTGAGTTTGCCCATAGACTCTTTATAACCTATGATGGTTGCCAAAGTCAATAGCATTTATTGTGTATCGGCCTTGGAAAGGCCATGGAAATCTGTAACAAATGTTATGCAGTCAATTCAATATATATTTTTTGCTCCAAACCACAAATATGAACCTCTAGGTAGTGTTAAATCATGACTCTGACAAAAGTCATAGACCTTTACATCAACCATCAGACAGACATTGCCACCCCAAGAGTCACACCACTAGCATTGTTAGAAACTAGGGCTGTCAAGCTATTAAAACCACTAATCAGATTAATTACAAGCTTTGTGATGAATTAATCACGATCAATCACATATGCCAATATTTACCATAATCAACAGTTCCATCTGGGTGGCTTTTTGAAGCCTCACCCCAGTGTGTGTGTGTGTGTGTGTGTTTTTCGTTCATGATAATGTTTTATAATTTTGGACAATAACTTAATTTTGTGCTTAAATTTACATCATCCATCAAGCATGGCTTCTAGTGTTGTAATGAAGGCTGAGATATGGTTGCACGTAGGCTCTACGCGTAGCCTACTCCATAACCTATACTGTAGTGAGCATTTAAACATGTGTGCTGGTAAGTCCATGTTGCTGGATTGATCGTGATTAATTATTAACAAGGCTTGTAATTAATGAGATTAATTGTTTTAATAGCTTGACAGCCCTAGTTTGCCAGTGGGAGTGGATTGCCAGCTGTACTTTTCCCTTTGAACACACCTACCCATAGCTGTGTCTCTGGATTAGGAAGAGTGGATGGGCAGTGTCTGCAGGGTGGGCCATGTCTCCATCCATGAACGACTTGGTTTTGGCAAGCCAGTGTGTGTCACAGGACTACTTGTTGAGGGGCAGCCTGCCCTTATGGAAAATGCAATGTTTCCAAGGAAACCAATCGTATTCCTCAGCCCACATTGCTGCAACGTACAGTTACATTTCTGGGGAGGAGTGCATCAGGCTACGCTGTCGATCCAACAATAAACCACATCCTGTACTGTGGTTTATTGTTGAATAAACAATGAATCATTCTGTAGTTTGAGAAACAATGTTAGACAAAATAGTTAGAAACTCTGGCTTGGGGGTTGATTTGGTCATCTGCATCCATTATGTTTCCAAAGCTGCCGGCCAAGTGTCGCCAAAGAGCATGATTAATCTGTGTTAATATTTTAAAGCATTCTTTTTTCTATAATCAATTAATCAAAATAAAAGTGTTATATTTAGAGCCCTTGCAGGAAGTGAGCCATCGTCTCTGCCTACCACAGGGCTGACATCACTGAAATTCCCAGATTGACCTAGCCGGTCATACATCAGTTTGTAGTCATGGTTACGGGAAGTCATTTTCGGATGACATTCTCTAAATTGAGTGAAACTGGAAGCGGAGGTCAGCAGGACTAAATGCTGTTTTTGAGTGGGGAGGAGTGTGCACATGTGTGTTCTAGCCTCAAGCACTGTGTTACTGACCTATTGCATTACGCTAACACTACCCAGACACCCATCAATCCCCCCACCCACACCAAGCAAGTCTGATTTATACAGAAAGAAGGAGAAATGGTTTGAATCATTGAACATGTCAGTTCGTGTGTGTTTTGGGACATCCAGAGAAAGGCTTTGACAGCGCTGCCCAGCAGGGAATGCAACCAACAGCACAGGCAGAGCCAGTCAGAAAACTGAGCAGCCTCATTGTCAACTACAGAGAAAACGGGCCCCACTTTGCCTCGTTAGCGATTAAATCTGCAAATGATTTGACTGCAGCAAACCCTGATGATGTCTGGTTCCAGAAATTAAGACAAAACGGGATGTTGCTTTTTTTTCTCCCCTCTGGTGCGTCTGCAACCCTGAGTACTTTGGCTAATGAGAATAACCAGATTAGTTTAACTGGTTCACAGCTGTCTGCTGCAGAGCTAGATTGTATTAGAGCAATAAAAGCAAAGGTCAGCTGGACATTAGATATAAACTGTTTACCCTCGAGGGGCCTCGAACACAGGCACAAAGACAAACACACCCATACAACTCAAAGCTGATTCATTGTTAAGCCTTAAGCTTCTGTTCCCCCAGGCCGCGTCCACGCTAATGTGGATACATATGACAACTAACCTTTTCTCTCTGCAATCTGTATCTGTACTTTCTCACTTTCATCTTTGGTGTTTGGAGTCAGACGCACTGTGGTCGTCGTGATTGTTCTGTAATCAGCAAATGGCACTTCAAAAACTAAAAAATGCATGAGGCTGCCTAGTCAGAACAGTATTAAGCTGCTGGCACAGGAGGTTAAAAGGATTTAACCAATTAGCGATTGTTGTTTAGTTCAACCTTTTGCTCCAATAAAAGGAAATATAGCTGGTTGTAACCTGTGTTGGAATCATCACATTTATGTTATTATTTTTATGTGTTCATGTCTCACACATAAAGTGTACATTAGGACTAAACATAAAACCCATTATGGTCACACTTATAATGTGTTATAATATGCCCATAGTGCTTTATGGTCATTGTTATGATTGTTAACTCATCATAAAGCATTTTATTATTATTTATAAGGTCAAGTGTTAACATTTTACAAGTACAGGTGACTAATTATATGCGAATGGATCATATGTATTGAAATTATTAGTATTTATTACATCATAATCACTATTATAATGCATCATAATGTGACCATAAGTTACTGTAGGTGGATTTCATAATACATTACGAGCTGGTTATAAGTCACTATAAGTCATTGTCATTGTCTTTTTTAAGTAAAGTAAAAAATAGTAATAATAAAATAAGAAGCCAGAACTGCACACAAATGTATAGCACTTTGAGATTTGTTTAAATGTAAAGTGCATTACAAATTAAATATATTATTATCATTATTATTATATTATTATTATTACTATTATTACTATTATTATTAAAAGGTATTAACATTTAGATAGCAGTCGAGGTGGAAATAAGTGAACCCTCCAAGGCGGTAAATCGGCAGCCAAAACAGACCCCCAATTTACTGCCTTCTGTCTAAATCCGTGGACCTAGCCGCAAAAAAGATGGCCAAATTGGCGGCTTGCTGCCCAGTATAAAAACGGCTATTGTGTAAAACCATGGGTATCCATAGCTGCTATAGCAGCTAACTGTTCATGTTCACTTTCAGTTGTTTCAGAAATCGTTACTGCTGGGGAAAATCTAGTGTTCCCTTGTTTTTATGAATAATAATAGAAGCCTTTAAATAACTATATAAACTATATACTGGGGACTGTTATTGTGAAGAATGTATAGGAGCTGTGTATAATAGGACTTTTAATTTCTTTTATGTAGTAGCTAACAACCCACCATGTTTCAGTTACTATGCTACTGCAAACAGAGCCTATAAACAAAATCAATATTCCCCTGCACACCAGGATAGGATTGACACTATTACATTGAAAACAACAACGAGTGGAGGATAATGTTTTTCATTTAATTGTTGACAATGTTATCCTGGTGCGTACTGGAATATACACATTTTTTGGTCCACTGCCCTGTACTGAGAGCACTCATGGTATCTACACGGTGTCATTTTTTTGAGGTTATTCACAGTTGTCTGCCACTGTTTATCTACATTTTCTTGATATTGAATGTGTGGTGTGTCTAGATTACACTAAATTCGACACCGTACTTGCTTGAATCCTCAGCAACAAACCTGCAAAATTCGCCATGATGCATTAGGATGCATTATGGACATGGGCTTCATAGAAAGCGTGCCAGTTTGAGTGCCACTGTAACTTCAGTGAGAGGGTTAGATTCAGCGTTAGATTCATGTTTACTTCAAGATACAAGTTTTCAAGACAGTATATTGTTATGAAGTAATGAGTCTTTGTTCATAGTTAGCACCTACATTATGTCTGGCAAATTGGTACAGACTGTGGATTTACCTGGATTTGTTTTTACCACAGTTGTGACACACTCAGAAACTTTGACATGATGTTGCTTTCAGATTTTCATTAGAAATATTGACTTCCTATTTTGCATAGTTTTAGAATATTGACTTGCAGTAATTGATCATCCTGTTCTTTTCCCATGAAGGTATCCCAGTGTGGTTCGGAAACTTGGGCTGATCATTTTCTGACCAGACTCTACTATCTCTCTCTCTCTTGTTTTTCTTTTTTTTTTTACACTTTTTGTTGTTAATAAAAATCACTTTCTTTTGCAGCGATATTATTTTACAGTTACTTTGGTACATTTAAACAGTTTTTTTGTAATTTTCATTTGTACACAACAGTTTCTGACATATAATTTCTTGTATCATTTTAAGGATAGTTGAATCAGTTTGATATGTCAGTTGTCCTGGATGCTTTGCGATTTGGCTTCCCTGATCGAACAAAAATGTGTTGGTACATGTTGTGAATTTGATGCCTCCTTCACTCTCTCCCTCTCTCAGCCATCCTGGTCTACAGAGTATTTCGAAATGAGCCAAAGAGGAATGTAAAGGTGCTTCACGGCATTATTCACCTGCTCGCCCTCATCATCGGCATCATAGGTAAGGGAGACAGAGAGCTGTGCATGTGAGAAAGTGTGAAGAAGGTAATGCCAATGTATGCCCATCTGCCTGTGTCTGTGTGAGGCACTGAGAAAAATGGAGACTAAAACATTGTTTGTGTGTGTTTGTCTGTGTGTGTGTGTGTGTGTGTGTGCGTTTGTGTGTGTGTGTGTAGGTATTGTAGCTGTGTTTGACTTTCACAGAGAAGCGAAGATTCCAGACATGTACTCTCTACACAGCTGGTGCGGCATGGCTACCTTAATCCTATTCTGCATACAGGTACACACACTCTCGCACAAACACACACACACACACACACACACACACACACACACACACACACAGAACCCAAATATTTCCATGTAGATCGAGAGTAATTCTTCTGATCACACTCCACTTCTCCTAGTGGGTGATGGGGCTGCTGTTCTTCCTGTTTCCTGTTGCATCATCATGGTTACGAGCTTCGTATCTCCCCGTCCATGTGTTCTGCGGCCTGGTTCTGCTGGTTATGGCCATAGGGAGCAGCCTGCTTGGCATGACAGAGAAACTCCTCTTCAGCATCATGTACGTCTGTCTGTTTGTCTGTATCTGCGTGTGTCTCTCTACTCTCTTATCATCAGAAGGGAACATTGTTACTCACTTACTTTGACTGTGTTTTTTTTTGGGGATATCTGTTGTGCGTTCTACCACTGCAATACAATGGAAGTACTTCCATCTAGCAAGACCTAAACTAAAGGTTTAAAACTAAAATTTGAATTGAGAAGAGTGACCCTTTGAGCTAGCAGTAAACATGTAAGCCTCTGTTTGAGGTTATAGTCCTTAAGGTACCAGTTCTGTGTTTTAATTATACGGCAAACATTCATTGAGCAGCTCCTCTGTTAGAAACATAACAGCAGATGTATCTACCTATTATGCGGTGACACGCTGATGAAAAAATGCCCCAAAATGGCTCTTCAATGCATTTTTGATAGACTATTGCAGTCACAGCAGGTCACTGTGACAGACATACTGTTTTTTTTGCAGCAACTTTATGGACTTGTGCTTCTCCAGTCCGCTGCCCACTTAAAGCACTCTACAACACTTGTCACATTCACCCATTCAAGCACACAATCATACACTGATGGCAGACACTGCCGTGCAAGATGTAAACCTGCTCATCACGACCTGAAGAGGCCTGGTGCTCTTTAATGGTGGCTGCTAAAAATGTGAAAAATATAAAAGGCCCTCTTTGGAGCTGTGTTTGGTTTGTTCGGTCTGGGATACTGTAGAAACATGGCGGTTTAGAAACGGGGACTCTGTTACAAAGGACCCCCTCCCTCTGTAGACAAAAAAGGCTCATTCTAAGGTACTGACAGCACGACGGTCTCAGGTAATTAACTAATGAAAACATAGTTATGAATATTATATTTAATTTCTGCCAATAGGGCCGTCTATATCCTACACACCTGACTTTTAATATGAAAGCAGCCTTGTGTTTTGCCAGTTGAACGCATTAACTTACAGCAGTAATAAATGTTGGGTTAGCATTAGCATTAACGGAATCCAGCTCTGATAAGGCCGAAGAAGGATGAAACGTTAACAGGGGAGCTGATATTGATGAGGTCAAGTAATGCTTGAGAACACACTGCGTCATTTAGTGCAATTTGATGCCATGATGGAAATGGCGGATCTTGCCACTAACAAAGAAACCTGTTATATAGAGAGGTAAACACAGAATGTTTCCAACCATAAATACTTAAAAAACTAAATTCTTAAGGGTTATAACTTGAAGTCTATCTAGCAAGCACAGCCAAAAATCAAAAGAAGCTGCTGCTCCAATCAATTCACTTCAGCACATACTATGTACACACATGTTCATCCCTTCCAATTGCTTTCATTTTAAATATATCCACCTGTGTTTTTATTTTGCATCTATTTGTATCAGATGTATGTCTGTCTCTATCTCTCTCTCTGGGAGCAGGCAACCCTACTCTCTGTTCACACCTGAGGGGGTGCTGGCCAATGTCCTGGGGATCCTGCTGGTGTGTTTTGGGATCGTGCTGGGCTACTTGATCACCAGGGAGGAGTACAGACGTCCTCCAAATCCAGAGGAAGAGTCTCTGTCCGTCCACTTTAAGACTCTGACTGAGGGAGCGTCACCCACCGGGCCCTGACCTCAGTGAGATGTCTGACGTGTCCCTCTAATCTGGACACAGCGTCCTGCCAACAGCTGTGCTGCAGACCCTGTTAATACAAAATCATTAGATTAAACACAAGTGGGCATGAATGGGGCCAGAAGTGACAAGTTCTATACATGTAGGTTAAAGTTCAAAAATTAAAAATCACAGACAAGAAGGTTTGATCCTGTCCCATATCAACCTGACCCATTACATCTTACAGCAATTAAACACTTCAAATATTTTTCATTTTGGGTCATTGATGGAAGAATTATAAGTATATGAATGCTCATTTTAGTCAAATGATTAGCCTATTGAAAACCCTCTTGATTTCACATACGTTCAAGCAGGAAGACAAGCAGCACAACCTGACCTATGTAATGTTCCGCTGATGTCACACTGAGGGTGAGAAGCTTATGTCATACTGCTGTGTTCCAGGTTTCAAGTCATATAAATGATGGGGCTCTAATAAATCATTATCGTTTCACTGCTCAACCAGAGACTGAAAAGACAATGGATAGTGAAATCCCAGAGGGACAATCGCGGCATATTTCAAATAATTCCAAATTATTATCAGACAATTTGGAATGGCACGGTAAGTTAGCTGGGAAAATGGTTGAATGCTAACATTAGCGGCTGCCTCATGGTTTATCTTGTTGTTTTACCTTGAAATATGGCCAGTGTCATTCAGGATTTTCACTATCCATCGTCTTTTAAGTTGCTGTCAATCAGGAATCAGTCAAATACTAATGATTTGTGAGATTCCATTGTTTATACAACTTTAATTCTATTATATATCTGTAGCCCTGGTGTGTAGCTTGATTATTTGCAGAGACAAATGTCACCCAGGCCAAACTTACAGCTGCCATGTGCCTACTGTGATACCTTTTAATGTAGAGATATACATATAGCTTAAGAGTGTCTGCAGCTCAGGACTTGTACGAACTGAAGAAACCACATTTGCAGATCAATGTCCTCCCACTAGATGATGACTGCATAATCCTAATATTACACCAAAGCCCAGCCCATACCTGTACCTGACACTATATGACCAAACCCAACTGCCCAGACTGACCCGAAGCTTTACTGTTGCTCAGTTTCACTCATTACAGATTGTTTGCCTCACTTACTCACTAATACTACTTGCGGCTTCATTCTCAGTCTCATTTTGTCTCCCAACTGGGAACTGTTAGAGAAAGGAAGAATAAAAAAAAGCTGCAAGTCAAGCCTTTGTTGTAGTCATCGGGTCAATAAGTGTCAGTGTTAGGAACAGTAATGGATACATTTTTATCAAAAGACCGAATCAGCTTTTAATGTACTCAGCCTACTAATGTTGCAAAGGAATGTGAATTAGACTCTTTTGGAGGGGCTGTACCGATACAAGTGATTTTTAGCTCTGACTGGCAAAATACAGGCATTTGCTAAATTCTGACACCAACAAATCTGTTATCAAATGGAATTTTTTTGCAGTCCCAACATAATCAACAGAGTAATATGTCTTCTTAAGTAGAGCTGTATCACTGCTGAACACCAATAATTTTAAGTTAAACAATTAACAACAAATGATGGCTTTAAACCATGACCTTCAGTATCTAGATTGGGAAGCTTGTGCAAAACAACGCGCCAAATTAAGTATTCTTTGCCTGTTATTCTAATGTGCTGAATAAATCAAAATTGCATGTTTTCTGCTGCTATGTATATACTTTTTTTTTTTTGACCGTATGTTTTTGTTATTCTCGGCGCAGACATTTCAAATTGTTATATGATTGTGCACGTGATAGTTGTGTTGCTTAGGTAAATCTGATTGGACTCAGTGTTGGCAGATAGAATATTAAAGGTGCAATATGTAACAATTTGGGGTTGAAACTGAAATATTTAACAAATGGTTAACAAACCATAGTTGTTAAATGCTGTATGAACATCTATGTATTGTATTGCAGAGATACTTTCTGACGTTAGCATGCGGACAAGCTATCCCTGGCCAGTCCTCTCTAATAATACCACTAAGTACCTGGTAAAGCTCAGGCAGACTCAGCTATTTAGGCTAACTCACTGAATGGTCAACTGAGCTAACAGGCCGACAGCAGCCATAGTTAGCAGCAGTTACTCTGGTTAAACAGGCTACACGGTATTGGAATATGAATTCAACAGGTGGCCAGTTCTTACGTATTTCACCTTTAAAGGATTCAGATAGTCCAATTTAATTGTGTCACACATGTCTGCCATTTTGATCTACACTACTCTGGATTAATCACTGAGCATAATATTTAAAGAACTATAAAAAAAGGAAGGGAAAGCTTAAATGTCCGATTATGATAATGCTTCCAATACTCCATAATGATATCAGTAAAAGAATTGGTAAACTTTTTAATGTTATTAAAAGTCACAAGAAAAGGTCTCATAGAGGGTTTAGCCTCTGTGGAAAGAATGTATATCACACTAATAGTACTTCTACTAATTGCATTCAAATTAAGTCTGTCCTTTATCACAGTATCTGTATCCCTACCTGTCCCATATCCAACTGGCTTAAAGCCCCGTCAGTGAACTTTGTTCATAAACAGACAAAATGTACTCCATTTGTCCATCAGTATGCTGTCTGTATTTAAATGGATTGTCATGAAAAAAAATATATATCTGTTCAGTGTCTGTATGTTATTAGAGTTTAGTTACTTTATGCATTTTCACCTAAAGCTGTCATATCACATATTTGAACCTGGTTAACAGAATTAAAAAACATCTACAGTTTTGAGATTTTCAGGTTCAGGTTTCGACTATAGTGCCTAATACAAAGCTCTTTACAATGTTGTTGTCATTGTCTCAATCTCATTAGTAAAACCTGTAACAAGCAAAAGTGTGTGGAGCAGCAGTTTGTTCACTTGTGTTTTTCACCTTACTTTAACTTTTGATAAATTCTAGATGTTAAAGCAGCATCAGGCATGGGCTAATATTTATTTAAAAGCAATTTTAACATAGTAAATTGCTACAATTGAATGGCTCATGGGTGCCTTCAGAAAGGTGATGCAATTGCTATGGACCAGACCACCAGAGCTAAAGAGCAGGTAACACCACTACAGAAAGCCACAAATTTCAAGTGGGAAATATTGTTCTTTTTACGACACTGCATTTATCTGAAAGCTATAATGACTGGTCATTTTGATGGCACAGTGTTGTAATAGGAAGGTGCCTCCTATAAAGAGCATTAAATCTGTAGTCTGTTATAATTTTTTTGTTACATTTGCTAAAATTGTCATTATGATCTGACAGTAGAATAAGATACAGGTCAGCTGTGTAGAAATCCGCCGTCTGTGGCTCTACCTAGTGGCTGCTATTTGATTTGCAAGAATTCACTGCTCCCGGCTCAACACAACCAATCAGAGCCGAGGGGAGTGTCTGAGAAGTGTCAGTCGTTCTCATGCATAAGTTGCTGGCAGCCCCCCTCCCACAGGCAGCACGTACTGGGCAGTGCCCTTTCCCCAGGCAGGCGCAGTGCTTACTCTTACCTGGTCAGATATTTTCAAAGTCAAGTCCAAACTGTAAACAATGGCGGAGAACAGACAACAACAACAACAACACAACAGAGAATTTTCAGAGGTGGAGCTGCAGGATTAGTAAGGACTCAAGAGCGACGCAGAGTTTACGGCTTTTCTGCTGGACAAGTAAGGACCCCTGCCTGATATATGTTTCATTCTATGTTATAACCACAAGGCTATGGTGGTAGCGGTTACAGTAATATTCGCAATAGCGCATGTCGCCAATGTTGCGAGCTATGTAGCTTGTTGATAAATCTGGCTTGTTGGCTTGTGTGCTAACCCTCGTGTTTAGCTTTGTCTTTATGGCTACTAGTTAGCAAAAGCGTCTCTCAAGTGACCAGGCAGTTAAAACGTTAGTTAGGGTTCAGTATGCTCTGAAGTGGTTGAATTGGTTTAGAGAAATAACGTTACTCATGCTTTAGAAAGGCAGCATGGCAAAAATGTTGCACCGGGTAATGATTAGCTGGTAACTCTGTCTACTGTCTCTATATTGTTCGTTACTCGGGATATCTACAGTGAGGATAAGACACTCGTCATTGTAATTTTGTTGTATTGATCAGAAAGAGAACAATCGGGGCTCATGTTGTTATTGTTTTTTGAATGTGCCATCTTGGTTATCTGGCGTCCTCTGTTACCATGGTTACAAGCCTGCTCATGCACAGCAGGCTCCTCTGTGGGGAGGGGCTTTAAATGCAGGACTGCAGCAGCAGAGTGGATGAAGGAGGGACCTGGGAGAGGTGCTCATTCAAATTATCTGGCTCAGTACACTTTTTCCTCAGAACTCCTGACTGCAGCTTGAAGACTGGAAAATGGGAGCATCAGCAAGTAGAAACAAGTTTGTGTTTGACAGAATATTACAAGCCGGGCTAGTTCTTGACCAGTGGAAGTGTTTTCTCGTAGTCTTGATGTCACAGTTACATTGCATGGCAACCGATTTAGTAATATCATAACACTCCAAATGTTCAAAAAGAAATTAAAGTCAATGTTTGCCATGTATCATTCTAAAAAAATCCGCTGCAGATTTTTTTTTTTCCCCAAACCAAGGTAACAGATTAATAAACATATACCGTCATCTTATACAGCTTTAAACTGTATGGTCAATAAATTTGTGGTCACAAAAGATGCTGAGATTATAGTCAGTATCCACATTGACATCCCCTGTAGGGTAAGACCCTAACATATCCAGGCAGTGAGAGGGAGAGATAGACTTACACATCTGTATCTCATTCATCTTTATTCCTCTTTGTAATGCAGCAGTCAGTAATTTCACATGAGATGACACATTCATGTTGTTTTTAAGTGTTTCATAATGATGTTCTTCTAACTGCTATAACCATCCTGGGATATTAAATATTAAGATAGGTTACATACAGTGGAAAAAGCCCACAGTAAACACACACACACACACACACACACACACACACACACACACACACAGAACATCAGAAGTAATGCTTGATTACCAGTGGTATTTCGAACGCTGGGCTAAGGTCCCCCAAGTAGGCTGGGAGTTATAGCCTACATGTACAGCACAAGAAATTGTTTTTTTAGACAACACATCTGTCATCCAGCTCATCATGGATTTAAAGCAACAAAGATGCACTATGACAAGCTGTTTCCAAATATGAACATTTGAAACTACTCTTGAACATCCAATCTTCCGAGATAATATTATACTTTGTTCTAGCTGTCCAGAAGTTACATATCATACCCAGCAGGCTTGTGAACCAGAGAGGTTAAGTATTACCACATTCTCTAACAGCTGGAAACTTCTGAGCAGTAAGAAACAAGGGCAGTGGTCACAGAAACTGTACTGTTACAGAGACTTCAGAGGTCATACTTTCCATCAGCATCAGCAACTCCGAAACCAGGGTTCTGATTCATTAGAGATATAAAAAGAAATATACAAAAATCAGGCTTTAATGTGCATAAAATACATTTGAAAATTGACATTTTAGTCCCACTTTCTTAAATACCATCTGTTAGTCACACCTCCTATGAAAAACTAGTCCCCCTGGATTTGTTGTTAGCCAACACCCTCCCCTTGTTACTGCTGTAATGCCTGTAAAACGTTTGTTTCTCACACAGGTATTATTCAACTTAAATTAATGAGATTGATAGCTGTATATTCAAAGGTTTTAGAAGATTTTGAAAAATGGGTGCTTGATGTCAGAAAAACATCAACCATTGCCTTGTCATATGAAATGAGAACTTGCTGGCTGTTTCCAGCAGACCTAACACAAAGGATAAGCTAGTGGTGAACCAGGCTTTTTTTTTCCCTAACTTATAACTCTTCAAACTTGTGCAGTCATTTAAAGGTATACCATGCATGGTTTTCCTGAAACAACAATGTGTAGATTCATACAAAAGTCATCCCTCTCTCTTATGACCCATGAAAAGTGTCTGGCGGTGACTGTGTCTAAAGAGGCCCTACGCTCTGCCTGTATTTTCGTATGATCTTGCTGTGTCTGGGATGCTTCTGGGTGTCAAACTTCAGACGGTGGAGTGTAGTCCCCATCCATCAACATCATGGAGTGTGTGGTGTCCTGACTCTATGAAAACGCAGCAACCAGGTAACATTGCTCTGTATAAGTCATGGATGTCCAAAGCTACCACCACTGTGCTCTCTCCGACTGTCTTGACCGTTGATGAGAGGGAGATAACCTTGAACCATCTGTTAAGGGGCCACAACTGACAAATTGTGCATAGTTTACCTTTAATAAAGTGTCTCTTGGCCAAGCGAATAACGCTCTTGTTACTGCTGTAGGTTGTAAGCTAGTTCGCCAGGCAGCTAGTGATTGCAGGTTAGAACAGATACAGTTAAATCCATCCTTTACACTTGTCCTATGTGTTTCTGGTTATGAAAAGGCAAGGGAAAAAAAGACACCAAACTTGAACCATCACTGCTTTAAGGAGAAAGGTTTAGCAAATAGTCAGTTGGATTTTGTGGAGTAACTGAGCAGGTCATGGGGTATGTAATGCACTCATTTTTCATGGCAATGTAAAGGGCCCTGGTTTATCAGTTGGGATCCCTGTGATTTGTATAAATTAGGACCTTTACGACTTCATAATACAAAAGACCTTCATAGAAAAAACAAAGTCACTATATGAAGCAAAACAGAAAAACCTAAAACACTTTACAGAATGTTCACTGCTGATCACTGCTATTTATACACAAGTAGGAAAAGATGTTCACCAACAATTGAGCAAAGCTAAACTCCAACTTCGCTCTTCCTTTTTGTCTCTTTGAAAAGAATGTTACCATTTCTATGTATCGTGTGAAAAACGAAACATAAAAATGCAAATCCAAAAGGAATATACAGTTTTTAAGAGAAACAATATTTACAGTATACAGTTTAATACAGATATAACTTAAAGAAAAGATAAATATGAATTATTTTTGTTTTTTATACAGCGAGTCAGTGCTTAATCAATGACAGCAATATCCTAGTTTCTTTAACTATGGCTTGAGACTGGCTCACTGACCGGCATCTGACTGGCACAAGTTTTAGAGCCTGCTTCCTGCAGTGACTGTTTCGAAGTTTCCAGTCATTGTATCATTTAAGCATCTTAAAATTGAATTGAAAATATGTGACTGACAAAGTTGATAGTGGTCTCTCTTGTCTGACTGAATGTCACCGCCTAGAGTCACTTACATTGCAGAAAAAGCCTAGAACAGTACATTTTGGGCATTCAGTGAGACTTCAGTTTGAGATGGCAAGGAGTCAGGAAGGGAAGGAATTTTTTTCGTGGTGCTTTGTAATGGCAAAGAGCTTTCTCGAGGTTTAGCACTCTTGTCCTTCCCTCATTGCCTTTATCCCTTCTCTCTCCTTTTTCTGTCTCTAGCTGGGTAATTGACAAACTTGGCTTGTAACAGGCAATTTGGTCATAATTGAACTGATATGTTAAATTTTTGTTTAGATCTCTGAACATCAAATCTGTCTGTATGCTTTAAACAAAGTGTTTATCCTTCCCAAACCAACACTCTGGCAAGCATGCCAATAGACAGCGACTGGCCAGGTGTCCCAATGTGAAAACATTGGGCAGGAATTGACCTAGCACTCTCTTGTACACATGGTCTTGTATTCATAACCATGAGTTTCATATCATGTTTATCTTCAAAGAGAAACTGGGAGTGTGTGCTGTCGTCCCTATTTGAATGATTATTGCGTCTTGCCCTTTGGACACTGTCCGAACTATAGGTTGTACAAACTAGTTTGTTTCAAACATTGCAAGTCCTACGTAGTTTCATGGCCCAAATAAGTCTTGGGATATAAGTGCACTCATTTATTTACAGCCTCTCATTATTAATCCTCCTCTGTTGTCTAGGACTTATCACTTCTGCTTCTCTCTATACATTGGACTCTACAAAGGGTCTTTTTGGCTTAACAGGAGAGATAGGACCTGTCTTTCTGTCAGTGGATCTGTCTGAGCAGTTATGGATCACTGGCATTGTTCGAGCCAGCCTCACATCCAGGAAGGAGGGATTCTGACTGGCAACCTTCACTGAGCTTTCTTTCTGAGGACCACTACCCTGCAGCCCCTCATAGTAGTCAAGCTGGTTGTCGTGGAGGAGGTGACCATTGTGGGCATTGTTGTTGCTGCGGTTGTGGTAGGCGATAGACGATGGCTGGAGCTGACCTAAGCCTTGATTGGTAGGAGTTTTGCTTGGTGAGGTGACGACTGTGTCCACAGAAGACACGGCCCAGGAGCGAGAAGGGCTGAGACAGGATGCTGAACTGGATGGAGCTTGCTGTTGATACGGCTGTTGCACCCTCGCAGTCCTGTCGTTAATGCCCATAAAAGGAGTGTTCCTAGATGAACGTCCCACTTCTCCGGGATAAGTCCCACCTCCGACGATGGATATTTCGGACTGCGGAGAGGAGATCAGAAAAAAATCGTCATGGTAGCCGATAACCTCTCCCACAGAGACCAGATCCGATTGAAAATCCATCTGCTGGGCGGAGGCAGAGGTCCTGAAGCCTGGGCCTTGATTCACGGACTGCCCGCCAGCGAGGCTGCCACTGCTTGTCGAGAAACGGACGCTGATACTTTGGGAGTGGGTAAGTGGCCTAGGGGGAGCTGAAGAGGCGGTCGGATGGGCACTGAGGGGGCGCCGTAGTCCTCCCTGATGGTGGTATTGGTGAGATGATAGAAGGCTATCAGGAGGCCCCATTGTCGTCTCAGTCACTTCCATGGGGTAGTAGGCTGCTTTGGATTGGTTGCGGCTTAACTGACGGGCCTGGCCAAATCGATTCATCCCTGCCATCTCCCCTCCTTCCTCTCTCCCATAACCAGATGCAGTTCGTGGCTGCATCTGCTTATGATCAACATCCACATCATCTAGAGGATATGAAGCTCCAGAACACAGACCAGCCTGGCTCTCCAGACTAGGTCTGATATCTATAGGGCTTGGGTAAATGCCTTCCCCCAGCTCGGCCAGCTCTTGGGGTAGCTGATGAAACTGGGAGTAGGCAGAACTTCCCAAAATCATGCCGGAGTGGGCCGAGGAACTTGGCTGACTGGTTCTGACAACCTCGACTTTGGCTGGTTGGAGCCACTGGCCCTGAACAGGGTTCTGCCTCTGGAAGGATCTCTGACTGGGCAAAAAGCGTTGTTGCTGCACTCCTTGGTTCTGGTTTGAGTGATGGAGGGCTGGGCTGGACTGTGAATGGTAATGCAGACCTCCATTTCCCGACAATGCAGGTGCACTTTCTGACAAGGGGCTAGCTTGCTGCTGACGCTGCATTGGAGAGGGTGGAGGGCTGAAATGGCGATTGGAAGAGGATGGAGGAGGTGCAGAGTGAGAGGGAGAAGTTAAGGAGGGGGAGTGGGTGGGGCTGGGGAGGTGACAATACAGGTGAGTGGGGGACAGGGAAGAGGGCGATGGCACCCCAGGGCTGCAGTTGGTGTCAAGGCTTTGAACCACAGGTGGAGGGTGGAAGGTGGAAGCGTGAGGAAGAGAATCTCCTTCTCTGTAACTCTCCTCCTCCTCCTCTTCCTCTGTAAGCCCCTCCCTGTCCAGCAATTGCAGACAACCTGAATCTCTACTCCTGATCTCGTTGATGGTCATGGCAACATTCTGTTGATAAATATGGTGTGATGAAGGAGGAGGAGATTGTTGTTGCGCAACCTGCCGACATTCTTCCTTGACACGGGACAGCAGGCGCTGGATCTCCCGGTTGGATGGGCACAGGCGGCTGGCCTCAATCAGGTCCTCCAGGGCTGCATGAAACTGTCTGAATGATGAAAGAAAGTAGAAGCAAAGACAAAAATAAAATCTCAGAAGATGTCATAGAGACAAAGAGAGCTGCAGAGAAGACTGGGGATCCAAACTAGTGGTGGTTTTAAGGGCATTTGTCATATCTCTGCATGATTCCTTATCCTGTCAGTGTTCCTAACTCAGTCTTTAGTCACAGACTCAGACCAGCTGTTTTACTGTATTTTCAAAAGGTGGCGAATAAAAAGAATAACTACTAGGGTACTATACTAAGGTATAAGAATACATGTATTTATCCAAAAATGTCACAGTACACACACCATGGTTCAGTGCATAGAGTTGAAGAATACGTCTGACTCAGTCAGTCACACTACGGTGAAAGAATGTCTGTTGGCAACAATAAAACCAAATTAACCACAGGTTCAGTATTCTAAGCTCAATATTCTAACTTTTTGTAGTGTTACCAGAATGTTGGAAACATGAGGTCCTCTACCTTATCAACATTCAGCAGGAAATTAATTTAAAAAATGAATTGTTTATTTGATGAATGCATGATACATTAAAAGGGAGCAGTTCTTGATTTAGTAAGTATGATTACGCTCCATTCCATGGTTTGCCCTTATGTCGCTATGCTTACCTGCGGCTGCGTTTGGCACGGGCCCGGGCATAAAAAGCTTCATAGGATTTTGCTTTCAGCCCTAGTGCCTTGGTAGCAAACTCCTCAGCAAGGCCAAAATCCTGCAAGGAAAAATTCCATTATGATACTACCTTAAAACCAAGGACAGAAAATTGGTAGATGAAATTGAAATTGAAATAAAATGAAAAACATTTTTCTTGGCAGGGAACTACAATTAAATAAGGAGCTTTTTTAAGACCTTGGATCAAAGATTATGTTGTCATTACACATTTATGTCCAACCTCTATCTCTGTGTGTGTGTGTGTGTGTGTGTAGGGAGGGGGAGAGCGAGAGACTTACGTGCATCTTACGGTGGCAGCGTGACAGGTTGAGCAGCACACACACTCTCAGCTGTTTGAACGTCTTCAGCTCGTCCCCTGGAAACTTCTGAAGAGCTGACTGATAGGAATGCGCAGCTTCCCTCGCTTTACCTTGCTACAAATGCACACACACACACACACACACACACACACACACGCACGCACAGACATTAAGCAGACACACATGATGTTGTATAAGTATTCTTTGAGTGTGTGTGTGTGTGTGTGTGTGTGTGTGTGTGTGAAAGAGAGATTGAGTTTCCCTGTACTTGTGTGTGTTACCTTGTAAAGTCGGTCTCCCTCTTGCATCAATTTACTAAGCAGAACCATTAAGATGTCTGGTTTAGAGGTTGCCATGGCCCAGGTTGCTGGTCCTACACACACACACACACACACACACACACACGTTTCCATCACTTTTGGGGACACAACGAAGAGTTACATTATTTGCCCTTATCATAACCATAACTACTACATAACTACACTAATTTGCCTAACCTCTGACCATTGCCTTAAGCTAAATCGAACCTTATGAAGAAAGATGCCCCCACAGTGTAAATTAAAACATACACATATCATTGACAGTTGGCGGAAAGCAAAAGAACAAAAGATTCCTTGGTTCCACACATTTCAACATGTGCCATGTTGTTTGATCTTACAGTAACAATGACAGTTGTCAGGTCTTTTGCCACTCCTCCAATTTTATCTTTTTTGTTAAAGGAATAGTTCAAATTTTGTAAAATACTTTTATTTCTGGGAATTTGGTGAGAAGATTGATACCACTCTCATGTTTGTATGGTAATATATGAAACTAACACCATATGCTAATGTGGTAACTATATGAACAATTAGGCTCCGATGGCCTATATAAGCAACACCTAGTTAGACTCCAGCTGAAGACCTTTCCTTCATGTCATTCTTCTCTTTTGCTCTGACTTCCTGTCTGTATCTCTGATGTAAATATGAATCACTGCACAGGTTTCTACCTATTTTGGCTCCTTTTTTGAGTAGAGCGATGACTGCTGAAGTGTTTCTACAGCCCACAGCTCTGTCCAGTGGACGCATCCCACTGCAGTCCACATGCTCTACTGATGCACCATGATCCACCAGGAACTGCACCTAACACAGGAAAAGCACAAAAAGCAAGGGCTGTATTTAGTCTCACTTATTGATATAAAAGATGATTTGATTTTTAGGTTTCTTATCTAAAATTAAAACGTTTTTTTTTAACAGCTTTCTTCTCTGTTGCTAACAATAAATACAGTAGAACATACCTATTCATTTCTAAATATGTGCAAGCATTTTCTGTTGTCCTCCACATACTATGCAGGACAGGTAAGGCAGGGACAGACACAATACTTCTAAAATTTGGCAGCTACAACTGTATCTGTTTCACACACCACTTCTGGGTCACCGCAGAAGGCCGCCAAATCCAGAGGTGTCCGTCCACTGCGGTCAGCATGACTCGTGGCTGCACCTCTCTCCACCAGCTCTCTGACCAATTGGAGCTTGCCTTTCAGACATGCCCAGCTCAGCGCTGTTAACCCTTCCCTGTCGGTCTGGTCAAGTGAGGCTCCTGAAAACAGATAGAAAGGCTTGAGATTCATCTCAGGCTACATTAGGGTCAAAGATAACATACATTCTCATTTCACATAGGTTTGTTTTCTTTTATAAGATGATTTATTTCAATAAAATGTGCTGCATTAAAAGTCTGCAAGAGAAACAAAGGGTTACTCCCTTTGAAAAGCTCACAATGAGGATCATTTGCATTCATTATTTCACTGATGGTATCTCAAAACAGATCCAAAAAATGGCAAAGAAGGGTTAAGAAGAGAGGCAATTAATAAGCTTCGCAGCTTGTAAATGAATTTATTATGTGATTTAGATATAGTTTTTTGGTTTGTTTCTATAGTTGATTTTGAGTCTTGTGCGTGCTTATGTGGAACTCTGTTCATGTGTAAATAATACGTTTTGATAATTTAGCTTTTCTTTTTTCTTTTTAAAGTACTTTTTTGGACTTATTGATACAGCAGCTGAAGACTGGGACAGGAAACAGGATGAGAGAGAGGGGGAGTGACACGCAGCAAAGGGCCCCAGGCCAGGAGTCCAACCCGGGTCTGCTGCAGCGAGGACAAAGCCTCCGCACGTGGGACACCCACTCTACCAACTGAGCTAAACCCAACCCGCTAATTTAGCTTTTCATAGTATCATCTTTACTTTGTGTTGCCTTTAGGGTCGTCAACTCATTAACCCAAGTGTCCATGGTTTTTGTGGTGTGTCCCACAAAGTCCGCTTTTTGGCTGAGTGAAATGTTCAATCTGCAGAGACACCTGTTGATAATAAAAATCAGTCTAATTGTCTGCTCACCTAGGCTAATCAGTGCACAGGAAGAGAAACAGAAAAATAAAGGGAAAGGGAAAGCTCCTTGAGCTTGTTGCTGGAATATCTATGATTTCACCCATTTTAGTGCGGTCTCTCCTTTTCTTCCTCTGACTCCCCGCAGTGTAATTTGTTGCAACCGCAGCTCAGGAGGCAGAGTTGATATTCCAGAAATCAGAGGGTCGCTGGTTTGATTCCCTGACTGCATGTCGAAGCATGTCAAATTGCTCATGATGAGCAGGTCGAACCTTGCATGGTCGCCTTTGCCTGTATGTAAACAGTCAATGTGGCAAGTGTTGTAAGGCATTTTGAGTTGCCAGTTGACTGGAAAAGCGCAACAGAAACGCAAGCTCATTTAAAATGTCCAACTTTTTATCGGACTGAAAGTAGTGTGAAATGGTAGACAAATGCTGCTTTATCATCACAATAGTTTGTATATCCGCAGTCCAAAATGTTGAAGTTTTCCTTTTAAATGAGGTGACACGGCAGTTGGCCTTTGTAGCAGCTGATGCATTTGATGTTGGTTTGGTGTGTCTAAGACCTTATGTTCAAAATGTCCATGTTTCGGACTTTGTGTTGTGCTTACATATGCCTGTAGTGCAGGGTGGTAAGTATGGCATGACTCTGTTGTTGTTGTCCAGGACTTATGACTTAAATATGAAGAAACAGATTTTGTTTTTTGCATTGTGTTTATGCTGTTATTGTTAATCCTTTATCATCATCAATACTTGGGTGGTTACCATGATCCAGTAGCAGCTGGCCAGTGGTCAAATGTCCCTCTGAGGCTGCTGTCATCACTGCCGTTCGACCCTGCTGGTCGACCATGTTTACCTCCACACCGTGATTCAGTAATAACTCTACCACCTGACAGAAAGACACAGATGGGAAATGAGACTCAACATGTCCGAAACAGGAATCAAACTAAAACATTATGTGTAATCTGAGTTTGCGTGTGTGTGTTTTTGTGTTCTCTGGGTTCTGCCCTACCTTCCAATGGTCATGTCTCACAGCACTGAAGAGTGGAGCCACGCCCTGCTTGTTGCCTTGGTCCACAGCAGCCCCCTGGTCCAACAACAGCCTGCAGACAGCCAGCTTGCCACTTCCTGCTGCTGCTGTCAGAGCTGACAGGAAGACAGAAGGAGGGAGGTTCTTTAACAATTCACACTTTAAACAATTTAGGTAATAGAAATAGCTTGTCAAGATCGCAACAAAAGATCTTTCAAAAATATAGATATAGAATTTTAACCAAATGAGAAGTGGTTTGGGAGAATAAAGATTATCTAACTGACTGGTTGAGTAGGAGTGAATCTATGAATGAGTTTTTAAAAGAAAACAAGCAATTAGGACGAGATTACAGAAAAACAGAAGCTAATAGGGCCAATTAACTGGTAAACATAAACAGTAAACTGCTGTGTTTGCACGACAAATCTTGGATAATTTCTTCATTCATATGTTATATTATGTTCATATTAACATCAATTAATTAGTATTAGTGCAGTTTAGTAGTCGATCATAGTAATGCAAATCTGTATATAGTCGTGGACATTTTTTATAGTACCTGTCTCTCCCCACAGACTGTCTGGTGTGTTGATCTCCGGTCTCTCTTCATCTTTCTCGTCTTCCTCTGGAAGATCCAGGAGGTATGACACCATCTTCACACACACACACACACACACACACACACGCACGCACAGTAACAAATATTACAAACATATCCTAAATATCCATGTTATAGTTCAATGACACACAATATTATGAAGACATGTGTGTGTCTGTGGCTCACTTCTGTGTGGCCCATTCTGGCGGCTGCAATCACAGCCTGCTGCACCGCCTGGCACCTGCTCGCCCCCCTTTGGCCGCAGCAGGAAGTACAGCTCCATGTCGCATGCTTCAGCAGGAAGCGCAGCACCTCGAGGTGGCCCTGCTGAGCTGCATGCACCAACACACACCGACCTGAGCTATCCACATGACCTGCCTGAGCACACAGGGAGACAGAATTAGATTGCAGAACTTTGCATAGCACAGAGGCAGTGGAAACAGTATGACCATGTTTGGGACAGGAGATACTGATGCTGTCCCTTTACAGACTGGGCTAAATTAATTGCACAGATTCGTTGAACTTTTAACTTATTGTTTTTCGAATTATTCTGATGGCATACATTTTTGTTTGTTGACTCACAATCCTTCACACAATGGCTTACAGTTTTGAGATGTAGCGGGCAGACAGGTGGAAGACTACCTTAGCTTTGTGCTGACACAGCATTGTGACGATGTCCAGATGTCCAGCTGCAGCAGCGAATCCCAGTGCAGTCAAACCATCTTGTGACTGAGCATCCACCTGGAAATACAACACAGAAGGGTGTTTGGAACAATCATCTGATTCCAGCCAAGTACACTGTTCCCATAGAGTTGAGTAGTGAAAATAGTGTAATGTCAAAACTCAGGAATTACCTGAGCTCCGTGGTCAAGCAGCAGTGCCACAGCATCACTGTGGCCAAGGTGAGCGTGGACGCACAGCAGGGGGGCGTTGTTGAGGACATCACTACGGTAATTCACATCAGCTCCACCCATAATCAACAGCCTGCTCACCTGCGCGAGTAGGGGGACATTAAAGTTACAGTCCATCTGTATTACCAAGTGTGTGTGGATGTGTGTGTGCAGTATGTTACCTTGATGTTGGGGGTGTACAGGTTGCGCAGCGAGGACACAGCAGGGCTCAGGCTCTCTGTGCTGTAGGACAGCCACAGGCCCTGCAGGACTGAAGAGGAAACCCCGAGCTTCCTACTCAGACCCTGAAGACCAGAATGGAAACAAATAATTAGACAGGCTCATATTAGACGTTATAAATATATATAAATGTTGTAAATAGAAGTTGTCTTAAACATAAGCAACATTAGCATAAAAATAAGTAATGTTAGCATAAGAATAAGTATAGTTATCTTAAACAAAAGCAACAATAGCATAAAAATAAGTAATGTAAGCATAAGAATAAGTATAGTTACCCTAAACTCCAACTACCCTAAACTAAGCTGAGCTCCATTTATTCTTTGTTTTGTTTGTTCCGCTTTGTTAAGTGTCCTTGGGTGCCATGAAAGGCGCTATATAAATTAAATCTATTATTATTATTATTATTATTATTATTATTATTATTATTATTATTAATAATAATAAACAAAAGCAACACTGGCATAAAATAAGTAATGCTAGCATAAATATAAGCAAAGTCATCTTTATATAAGCAACATTAGCATAAAAATAAGTAATGCTAACAAAGACAATGCTAACAACTTTGGCATTAATAATATTCTTTCTGAAGAACACAGAAGCCCACTCCTTCAGATATTTTATCAGTAGTGTCAGTGTGCATGAAAAATGACATTAGTGCAAAACCTCTTAGACGAACATCTCAGCTGACTGCAGTGTATAGCCTATGCAACACTCATAAGAAGCTACTTTGATGCAAGATTCTTTTATATTTTAAACCTCATTTGTAAAATGTATAAACACAAAAAGAACACTGAGTAAATGACTAGGATATGGTGTTAGCACTAAATTCTCCTGTAAAGCATCTCCAACGTGTGTGACTACTTCAATGAATGATTGACCATATCACACAAATTTGTATTAGAAGGATTTGTTCATGTGTTTGTTCATGTATCATTGAATGTGTTCACAACTGTCACAGACAACTAATAAAAGAAATATCATTGTTGATAAATACATGAATTCAGTGTCCTCATATCTGCTTATCCTATAATGTGCTCTCAAATAACTGAATGTACTGCTCATAACTGCTAAATGGTAGGTTAAAAATAAAAACGATATAAGAGTGATAAGTAGAGCCGGACCAATATATCAGTTGGCCGATATTGCCTCCTACCTTGTAGATGTGAGCCTTCAGAATGTGATGGCCCAGCTCCAGTGTCTGTTGTCGGTTCAACTTCCCTTCCTGTCTGCAGAGCCAGAAGGCCAGGAGAGTGTGACCGCTCCTGATAGACAAACAGATGGACGGAGAAACGGATCAGTGAAAACCTCTTTCTTTCTCCCTCTTTCCACTCTCACCCTGTCACTGCCAATCAGTTACCTGGGGTCGCAGAGGAACCTGTCGTCCTGACCCTCCTCTCTCCACATCAGCCACTCCCTGAAGGAGGCGTGGTTTAACATCCTGCTGCCGTCATTCCGTTGCAGCAGGAACGAGGAGAGCTGCTCCAAACGGTGCACAAACTCCGCCCACTGCAGCGTTCCTCCGGTCAGGGCGCCAGCATTCACGGTCTCAAACAGCTGGAGCAGGAGAGGAGAGGAACAGTCACACTTCAACATATGAAAAATATATAAGAGTCTACAGCCACGCTAGCAGTTTTTTGAGGCTGTACTAGAAGTACATGTTACCATGTTCTCCATCTTAGTTTAGCATTGTAGCTAATTAGCACTAAACACAGAGCACAGCTGCGGCTGAAGACTGGACAATTTACTATTTTAACCAAATTATAGCGTTGGTTGATAAGTGAAGGTTTTTGCATTCAACTCTGAGCCCACTGTATATGCACGTGCACACACACAAACACACACGCAGTGATGGTGTGTACCTCCTGGTCGGTCAGTGGGTGCAGTGACGCCACGGTTACGTTGAGCAATGGCAGAACTCTCTGAAAAGAAGACTGTGTGGGAAACCGCATGTTGAGCTGCAGCAGGTAGACCTCTGCCAGATTCACAGGAACAACCTAGACACACACACACACGCACACACACACACACACACACACACACACATACAGACATATTGTAAGTCTTTCTGTCAACTAAATCAGTTAGGCATGCATTTGTGTTGCAATGAATATATTACTTGCTTAATTACACAGCTCAACTGACTTCCCCTTTAGCTGAAATTTGATGTGCTTTTATCATTTACAATTAAATGCAGTCCAAGTTCAACTTCATATCATTATCTTGTGATATGACATAGGTGTTGTCTTTTCCTGGTTTTAAATGTTCCATTACAGTAAAGTAGAACTTAGCAGACTGTTCTACTTGTTTTAATACTTGCTTTTACCCACTTTACCCGTTATATACAAGGAAAAGTACTGAAGAAGAAGTGAAAATATGTCCTTTTCTAGTTTATCAGTAATGAAATAATAAAAAACGTAAATAAACGAAAGTAGGTAAGTAATGACTGACTAACTTAATTTGCTTACAATACTTCTTTCACTTTAGCACCATTTCACACAGTTCTTCTGTCCTTCCCCAGCCCTTCCTCACCTTGAAGCTGGAGCTCTTTAGGACCAGGGATCCTCCCTCTATCAGGTCCAGGGTCAGTTTTAGGTAGAGGTACGAGCCCTTACTCAGGCTCTTTAGGTGGCTGATCAGCTTGGCCAGTGCTGTGTTGTCAAGACGTCCGTTGCCCAGTGACACATTGCTCTGGATCTCAGCACTGCTGTGTATACGCTGCATCAGGTAACCCTGACAAAAATGTAAAAAAAGACACAGAGGTGTTGCTAGATAACAGATACGTAGATTGATAGAAACACGACCAGAAAGATTATGTGCACGTTACCTGCAGGTCCTGGTCTATGGCACTGTTCTCTTCCATCCTATCTAGAGAGATGCGGTTGAAAGGTAAAGAATCTGTGATGTCCTGATTGGGAAAAAGATAGAGAAACAGATTTTGTTAGTCACCTCTGCTAAAACGAGCTCTCATATTTGCACAGCACAATAAAAAGGAAGGATTTACTGCTCCAACTTCCCCGTGGCTTTTGCATGGCCTGCAGCAAAGAGGGCATGCCCTATAAACATGAAAATATCTTCCTCACTTACTGAATGAGTGACACGGAACCATTGTTTGGTTGAGTGTGGGAGTTTCCCTGCTGACCCTTTAGTTCAACTTTTTGCATGGGCCCAACCCTGGCTTCCCTTTTTGTTTATTGTATATTGCATATATTATACATCTGTGTATGTTCTTATGCATGTAAAAATCACTGTTCCTGAAGTGCTTGAAACACCTCAATTCCGTGACTCCATGACGTCACACTATGTCACTATGTCAAAAATATGTATCATTTATGCCAAATGGCTAGTTTGGCATGCATTTGGTAAGTGTGCTCTGTCATTGTTAGCAGTAGCTACTGGGTTTGTGTATACCTGCTGACTGGTCCTGACAGTGGTGATGACCTTCAACCAGGAAGGGAATTTCTGGATGTTTCGGGACAGGAAGGAAGTCAGTGTATCACCGTAGTCTGGCCGGTGGAACTCAGCTTCGTTCAGCCCATCAATCAATACAATAAGCCCCGCCCCCTCCACTTGCAACTTCCTCTCTGATAAAACAATAGAACAGAACAGGTTAAGTATTGACCCTGGCTTTACAGAATACAGGCTAGCATAATACAGTAGAGTATGTATGTACCTCTGTAGAGAGCATCTAGTGGTTCAAGTATTCCTCTCTCAAGGGCAGAGCTTGGATCCTGGATGCAGGAGCGCATACTAAGCGTGCTCTGTAGCTGTGGTGAGCGGTGCAGCAGCTCTCGATAGGCCAGCAGCTTGGGGGCATTACATAGCATTGCTGCCATGTTGTGGATAAACTCCGGAACCAGACACGTGTGACAGTTATCAGCTTGACAAAAGTGATAAGAGACTACCTATAAGGACAGACGGGAAGAAATGTGATTTGTGGATTTTAGCACGCCTTCAGTTTATAATTGTAGATTTCTCTACCAGCCTTTAAAGAGGTCATATTATGCTAATGTCCAGCTTCCACTACTGCAGCATCCCTCACACTGTGTCTTGAACACTCTGTATTACTTACAGATTCAATCTTTGGTGAGAGTTTCATATGTACATTACCTAAAGGGCAGGATGTAGCCAATCAGAGGCAGAGTAGCTGTGCAGTCATGCCGAGCAAGGTAGTGTCATCTAAAATAACCCTGCTACAGCAGTGGCAACTGTATATATCTATATAACTCCCGTTGCATAGTGACACATGTCACAAGTTACAGAAGTAAAGGCTTGACTCCAAACCAGGCATTTCAGACCATGTGGGAGCAGTGTGTTCTGTGGGAGACAGTAACTTCCTTTAGTGTGGCTTTTTCACTTTGCAGACCTTTTGCATGCAGCAAACATGACCTCTTTAAAGTTAGACATTTCGTGTGTCTAAAATCTTCACTGGCAACTTAAACAGTAACTATAGCTTTCAGAGAAATGTTGTAGAGTAGAAAGAATCTTCCACTGAAATGAAACTGAAAATGATCAATTCAAGCTCATAACAATTTTTTAATGACTTCTCAACATAACAATGTAACCAAACAAGACCTGTAAGTACAGTACTTACTAACTTAATGTACCTAAACTTTTAGTTACTTTCAAAAATTGCTTTATGGTCATCTATTGTGTGATATGGTAGATATACATCAAGTCACACGGGGATCCTACCTGTCCTGCAAGCCTCTTCAACGCCTCCTCCTGTCTCCTCCTCATCTCTGGAGTCCCTGGACAGCTTCCCCTCCCTCCTCCTTCATCGCCCCCTCCTCCTCTTCCCAGGGAATCGTGGGAGAAAGAAACAGCCTCTACATCTGGATTGAGGGGGGGAGATTTATGGAGTACTTCAACATTTCATATGTCAGCAATGATGTAGAGACACAAACCATCTCTCATCTCTCTTCATTGTGGGTTCAGCCTTCTTTACTACTAACTACTATTTACATTCATTCTGCTTTTGAGTATTTTTTCCACTGTGTAATTTAATGGGTTTTCTCTGGTGGCAGACAAAGTTGTGAATGTGGTTGCTGTTTGTGAGTCTGGCTGATTTTAGTGGTTTCTGCGTGATGGTTAGAATAACTCTCTGGGGGGTCCTTTGCAAAGCATGTTATATGAGCTCCTACCAACTATCTACTATGTCCCCTTCTTGTCTTCCAAGTACAGACTATAATGCATAGATCAAGCAAAAATACATTCTAAACTGAAATAGGGCCTCGTATCTTTCTGGAACTAATTTAGATTACATATTTTAGAGATTAGAAATGTTGTCAAAGAACAGGAAACAATGCAAAATGTAATTAAAGGATAGGTGTGATATGTTGAGGTTCTCCGCAGATTGACTTTGAAAGTAGGGTCATCCAGATACTGTGATGTAAAAAACATTTGTTTGAAAACTACAGTTGACGTGTACATGCGTTATTGCTTTATATTGGTAAATTAAGATTCAACTTATCTACCCATTGACAGGTTATATGTTTAATATTTATTTTCACGTATTGCTCCATTTCAGGAGTAAATTTGTCGTTTTGTAAGTATTGTATTTTGTAACATTCACTGGCACCAAATCTGAAAAAAAGGAGGTAAACAAAGAGGTCAAGCATGCCATAAAAAATGCAAAGATGTAGTATAAGAGCGAGGTGGAGGACAATTTCACACAAGGGAGCCTCCGCTCAGCTTGGCAGGGGATGAAGAACATGGCCGCTGTGAAAACTGCTCCCTCCACCCACAGGACAATCCAGGGGGCCGGCAGCAGCCCAGCATCCCTTCCCCTTTGACCTCAACTTTCAAGATTTGAGACAGACAACACTATCTGACTAGAAGCAATCATCTCATCCCTCAAGCCTGCAGCAGCTGAACTCTCCTTTAACACGGACGAGGTGGTGAGAGCCCTCAGGAGGACCAAGGAGAACACAGCACCTGGCCCAGAAAACATCAGTGGTCGTGTCCTGCGGTGCTGTGAATAGCAGCTGATGGGCGTGTTTGAGCAATCCATGGACAGCGGCACAGTTCCCTAGCCATGGAAGCACTCCACAGTGGTCCCCATGCCATGCCAACCTGAGGCCTGTGGCTGTCGCCTCTGTTGCGATGAAGGCTATGGAGAGGGTCATAAAAAGACACATCATCACGCGATCAGACCCAATGATGGACCCTCTCCAGTTCACGTACCGTGCAGGCCAGTGGCGGCTGGTGACTGAAAAAATTGGGGAGGACAGGAGGAAAACCAGTCCACGGTGTCATGTTATTTTATACAAGTCAACTAATTAACCCTACTGTCTTATATTAAATGAAAATTAAACAATAAAAACAATGACTTACAAGACTTCTTTAAAAAAACATTTCATTAAAAAGCTAATATACAAGACAAAAAAATTAAAAATAAACAAACTTCTATCTCTTTCAGGATTCGAACCCCAGTCACCTGAATAGCAGGCAACTGCTCTACCGCCCGTGCTATCTTAGCACTCAACACATGACCTTCACGAGAGTGGCTTTGTTGCTGCTCTGTATTGTGTGCGCTGTAACTGTGTTGCTGTCCCGGTCGTGCCGCTAACTTTATGTCCTCCAGCAGGACGAACGAAAGAAACGAAACTTCTCTCTGATTTCTCCTAACAGTTTTTTTTCTTTCAGAAATATGTTTATATTTCCTTGAAACCGATTCCAATATCGCTGAAAACTCCATATTTCTTGTCCGAGCATGGCTGGCAGTGAAAGCTGTAAAATACATAGTAGTATTTTTTGTTTACGGTTGTATAAATGTGAGAATGAAATTTGGGAACTGTTATTGGACCAACCTGCTGTCAATCTTGTATTCTGGTTGCTGATTGGTAAGGGAGGACGTCCTCCCTTAGCGCGTCAAATTACGTGTCTTAGCCAATCATAGATCAGCATGAAAAAATCTTAAATGCATTGAGTGAATGGAAGGAGATCCCTCCTACGGAGGACAGAAGCCCTCCGTCCTCCTCTAGCCCCCACCTTCCTGCTCCCTGCTCCTCTCACAGACTGCTCTGTCTCCTCCGTCTGCAGCTGTCGCTGTTCAACCGTTTTAAGTGGATTTTCTTCCAAAGAAGAAACTTTTTTTAATGATATAATATATATATATATAATATTTTATAAATGATACTGAGATTTGGTAATGATTTATTTCAAGCAGTTACTCTTTCTTAAAAAAATAATTGGTCTTCCTCTTGCCTCTCAAAAATAGAGGAGGACCAACCTCCTCTGCCTCTATGGACGAGCCTCCTCTGGTGCAGGCAGAGTGGTCGATGATGCCAAAACACTCATCATGGTCACTGTACACAACCAGCTGGAGCACCCCAACACCACCGGCAGACTGCGGTTTGCAGACTTCTCTTCTGCATTCAACACCCTACAGCCCCACATCCTTGCAGAGAAGCTCTCCACCTGCTTTCACCTGGACAACCAGCTGATCCTGTGGATTACAGGCTTCCTAACCAACAAATCACGGACGGTGCTGGTCAATAACACCTTCTCCAACGTCTCCGTCACCTCTACAGGCCTCAGGGCTGCGTCCTCTGGCCTCTGCTCTTCATCCTTTACACGGATGACTGCAGGTCCACCCATCCAGACTGTCATCTGGTAAAGTATTCAGGTGACACAGTTCTCCTGCCCCTGCTCTCAGGCCTCTCACATCACCACAGCTCAGTGCTGCATGAGTTTGTGGAGTGGTGTGATAAACGGGTCCTGGAGTTAAACAAGGAGAAGACCAAAGAGATGGTGGTGACCTATTCCAGCAAGCAGAGGGAGCTGGCTGCAGCTGCCATCAACACAATCCACGGGAGGAATGTAGAGCTTGTTGAGGAATACAAATACCTGGACATAATTTTTGACAATGTGTTTAAATTTGCCCGAGGAGATCCTCAGGAGATGACAGCAGCGGCAGTATCTCATGCCGTCAATTGCCAAATAAAACAAATAAAGTTTAATGACATTAAATTGAATTGAATAATGAAAGATGATTCTAATATTGTGATATTGATACTGCAGTCTCTCTCTGCTTACGTTGAGGTATGGTCTGAGTGCTGGCAGCGGATGGCCACATCTGGTTTCCGTGACAACTGAGCGCAGCCAGACGGGCGATGATGGCCGTTTTGCCGAAGCCCATGTTGCCCACGATCACCACGCCCCTACAAGTTGATGCGTCGCCTCTGCGAAGACAAGCGTCCACCTCCTGGAAGAGCCACTCCCTGCCGGTGAACAGCCGATCAGACGAGAGACCAGGAACCTCAAAGTGGAGGGGCTTCAGGTTGAGAGAGGGAGTGAAACGTACTGCAGGAAAGGAGGGGACGAGAGGAGGGTTGTCATTTCTGCTTGTAAGAGAGTTGTTTTTATGTTTGTTTGAAAGTATGTTTGTGTTTACCTCTGTGGTCCAGTTGACTACGACCCCCAGAATTCTGCCTGGGCATTCTGAGGGACGTCCTGGATGGGATGTGTCTCTGCTGCTCATCCAGATAGGCTAGGTCTTCGAGGTGGGCAGAACTAGTAGCTATAGAGACAAAATGATGGTGAGAGTTAATTTTCTGCAATAGTAGGTGCTTTTGGATGGGCATGAAACTCTTCTGGTGGAATCATTAGTACAAACTGTGCAAGAGAAATGTACTGTTCTTTCATAAAATGTCAAACAAACAACACAGTTTAAAAAAAACCCCCAAAAAACCCATTTGTGCTATTTTGAAGAAATAATCCAAGTCACAGAACACATACTTAATAATTATAATATAATATACTTTTTTTTTTAAGTAAGTGTTGTATGCAGAAAAAAACAGACATTGTTAAGTATTAAGCATTAGGCGTATTCTCTTCATTAAAGAGAGCTAGGCTAGCTGTTTCTCATTGCTTCCAGTCTTTATGCTACGCTAGACCAAACATGTCCTGACTTCAGATTGGGAAAGATCCTTTCAGCTTTCTTTCTTTCTTGGTAAGAGTGAGATGAGACACTTACCGGATTGGGGTGTCTGTATGGTGAATATGAAGCTACTGTACAGTCAGTAGATGGTTAGCTTAGCTCAACACAAAGACTGGAAACAGGTGGTACCAGCTGGCCTGGCTTTGTTAAAGGGGAACAAAATCCATCTCGCAGCCCTTCTGAAGTTCCCCTATTAACATGTTACATTTGGTTAGCTTAATTCAAACAGAACCCTAACATGAAAACTACATGTTTTTACAGGATTATGGGAACATTTCCTGGCCTTGAGCAGTGACTTCTTGGATTCTCAGCTAGTTGCCTGGCAACATCACGGTGTCGAAACATTTTCCTAAATGGCGCAAAACTTAACAATATGTGAATGCAATGCAGTTTTGTTGCTGTTTTTGATGCCAGTCACAACCACATCACAAAAGGTCCCTCACCTGGGGACCAAATCATGGAAATATAAAGCAAGCTAAAGCTAAAGCTAAAGCCTAAAGTCAACCACAAACAAAATCCTGGGAATAAAAGACTGAAAGGTCTGTTTCCAAACTGGGTAAAGATCTACGGTGGTCATTAACATATGTGGTTAAAAGTAAAACAATTTTAAAGAAAATCTAGTTTTGTCCTCCTTTTCTTGTTTATCACTAGTTGAGTACAGAATGTGTAGGATCTCATCCAAGGAGAACCGTGTCTTAACTTCCAGTACAGTTACTATAAGGCAGATTATCTGAAGGCTAACAAAGTTCTGATAAATGTTGGAAACTTCAGGTTGTCTCTATTCCCAATAAAACAGAGGGGAAACCTACCGAACGTTTGGTCCAATCAATCCAGTTAGAATCCTCCAACACAACAAAGAATGTCAGCGCTGGCTGTGTCTCGTATCCTGTGTATGTGTATGTGTGTGTTGTGAAAAGCTTCATACATGTCACTTCCTTCTTCCTTCCTTCCTTTTCAAAAGTGCTCGTGTTTTTTTAATAACTAACAGCGAGAGGAAAAAGAGGAAATGGAGGATGAGATGTCACCCAGGTGTCGTTTCTGTTGTTTTGAATCTACACATTATCACTGTGTAATTTACATTCCTGTACAAATGAGATACTCTGTAGGCCTTGGAGGGGTTAGTACACTCTTTTTTTAATCTAAAGTGCCAGTCTGACTGTTTCATTAATAATGCCAAGCCAGCCTATCCATGTCTGCTTAGATGCAGAGTAACTATTCCTACTATCATATTACAATATAGAAAGATATTAATAATACCTGTGGTTGTTAGTTTCATCAAGAACAAACAGTTATGTTTAGTTATGTTTAATTAAATGTGATGTCTTCTAGACTTTCAAAATGTTGTTGACCTTAATGGATCAAATTTTGATACTGAAATTAGTCATTTTGCAGGGGGTTGTCTTGCTTACATTTTTTTTTACCATTGCCTCGATGCCTGCATGATGTAAAATTGTGGATAAAAGTCTTGATGATGATAATGATGCAAAATATTGATTAATTTGGCTTTCAAAGGTTTTAGCAGTGTAGGCTTTCTAATAAAAATGCCACAGTGGATGCACTTTTTCTATTCATAATCATCATGTCATTGAGTCAAATAAAGATTGAATTAAGTTTTTTTATATTATCCTGAACAGTATCGGTTGAAAACTACACTGAGACAGTAATTGTTTGGAACCTTGCTGGTAATAATTAAGGTGAAATGAGACTGTAAGTGTAGAAAACTATGTATACCTCTTGTTTGTTACAAGCCTTGATTCAAACCCAGAGTGGATATATAATAACAATTGAAGCAGGGCTTGGTTTGTTCACTATCACTGGTGAACCAACTTTAGTTGGAAAGAGTCATGTATTTCCTTCCTAACAGGAAAGAGTGTGTGCGAGTACACTGCAGGACTGGAAACCACTTGATTCACACACCCACCCACACACACACACACACACACACAACTTGCCATCTTACCAGCGACTGAATTGGGGCGTGGCATGAGGTAGAGAGGGATGGAGTGGGTGGAGCCCAATGAGTAGACGGACCCAGTCGCTCTATCTGGGTGGAGTTTGTTGAGGCTGTAAGTAGAGGCGGCCATGTTGTCCTCCACCCTGTACAGGAAGCCGTCATTCACTGTTCCCTCAGCGATCACATATGAAGAGGAGGTGGGGGCCACCACTGGCCGGCCCACCTGCGGCCAGAGGTTCTGGTTGCTTCCATGGTAACCATCGTTGGGATACTTAGCGCTATCGTCCCGCTCTGCTGCTGACTCAGCAGAATAGCTGGTCAACGTGGCTGAAAGACAGTGTGGCAAACAGGGTTAATCATTTCACCATGTAAGGGGTCGTTTCTGAAGAAGCTGCATCTATAGCATGTCACCTATGATGCC
Organism: Sparus aurata; assembly: GCF_900880675.1. Taxonomy (NCBI): domain Eukaryota; kingdom Metazoa; phylum Chordata; class Actinopteri; order Spariformes; family Sparidae; genus Sparus; species Sparus aurata. Next base: position 4,880,174 of record NC_044209.1, on the reverse strand, counting down.
GCTGTCTCTGCTCTCCAGTGTTGAAGTGGGGGATGTGACGGAGGCATAGTTTGAGGAGGTGTGCTTGTTGTTGTTGTTGCCCTCCCCCCCAGCAGGAGGTGGCAGTGTGGAGCAGGGGGAGCTGCTGCTACTGGCCAAACTGGAGGATGGAGAGATCCTCTGTCGGGAAAAAAGGAGAGATTTTATCATCACTTCCATTTACAGTATATACCATATACTGTAAATACCATATACTGTGCATACATTTAAGTATATATGTTAAATTTCAATTATTCCTCTTATTTTTTTTTTTTTCTGCCATATATGAAACAATCTTTGGTCTTACTAGAGCAGAATAAAAACAGTGGCACTGGCCCTGATAAAGTGCAATTAAATAAATAAATAAATAAATCATTTAATACAACTACTTTAAACTGATCTTTAGTTATGCATTTCCATGCTATGCTAATTTCTGCTTCTACTGAACTACATCGTAGGCAAATATTTTACTTTTTACTTCACAGCTTTAGTTACTAGTTTGGATACTTTTCAGATTACAATTTTTCCTCCTCTTTTGGTCCAGTGAAAGCCATGGATCTCCAGATGTGTTGATTTTGAATGTTTGTGATTACCTGAAGGATGCCCTCCTTTCTGAGATAAATAAACCCTCCTGGAACCTATACACTACACTGCTGTGCCTAAAGTTTGAAATTAATAAATTTAAAAAAGCCTAAACACTGAAGTCTGTCAGAGTGGTTCAAATACTACTGGTCAAAAGTTTTACAAACACCCCAATTTTTCCATTTTTTTAAATTGAAATTCAAGCAGTTTAAGTCCAATGAATAACTTGAAATGGTACAAAGGTAATTGCTGAATTGCCAGAGGTTAAACAAAGGTAAGGTTACCAAAAACTGAAAAATAATGTACATTTCAGAATTATGCAACAATGGCCTTCTTCAGGGAACATAAAATGGGTTATCAACCTAATGCTGTTCTGTGCGGTGCTACCAATTCCTACAGGTGTCCCAACTTGTCTTGATTACTTACAACCCCCTCTGTCTGCATAAAAGTAGTGTTGGAGCACACTGTGGTACCACACCCTTGTGAGCATTATTTGAACAGTATTATACTGCAAAAAGTATTGTGTTGCTATAAAATAGGTGAGAAAAAGGCAATTAACAATGGAAGAGAGACGGACCATCGTAACACTTGTGAAAAAAAATTGTAGGACTTTCCTATAGAGAAACTGCAAAGAAAGTCAAGATGTCAGCGTGTACACTTTCCTTCACCATCAAAAAGCACTCAGAAACTGGGAGACACTCTGACAACAGTCTCAGAAGACAGGTTTCTGAGAGTCAACAGCTTGCTCGATAGGCGGCTCACAGGTAAACAGCTCCAAGGACATCTTAATAGTGTTTGTAGTAAGCAAGTCTCAGTTTCAACTGTGAAGAGAAGACTTTGAGTTGCAGGTTTGACAGGTTGAGTTGCAGCAAGAAAGCAAGACGTCTGAATAACATAAAGAGGCCATCGCCAATGGATGACTGAAGACTGGAATAAGGTTTTATGGACTGATTAATTGAAATTTGAGATCTTCAATTCATCACCAAGGATTTTTGTACGCAGTAGAGTAGGCGAAAGGAATGTTCCTCAGTGTGTGACATCAACAGTCAAACATGGAGGAGGAAGTGTCATGGTTTGGGGCCGTTTTGCTGGATCTAGGGTCGGTGACTTGGACAGATTGAGAGGCACCCTGAACCAAAACGGCTACCGTAGCATTCTGCAGGGCCATGCAGTACCCTCTGGTATGCACCTAGTTTGTCAGGGGTTCATCATACAGCAAGATAATGACCCAAAACCTAAGTCCAAGTTCTGCCGGATCTGCCTAAGGCAAAAAGAACAAGATGGTAAGCTTGAAAATGTGGAGTCGCCAGCACAGTTTCCAGACCTAAACCCATCGAGGTGGTTTGGTATGACCTGGACGGAAGAGTGAAAGCAAAGCAACCTACAAGTGCCACACATTTTTGGGATCCTCTGCAACAGAGCTGGGAAGAATTTGCTGAAGAGTATTTGATTTCCATTTCCAAATGTTTATTTCCATTCCAAAAATGCCACACATGTGTTCAGCTGTTATATCTGCCAAAGGTGGCTACTTTGATGAGTCAACAGTTTAGAATACATTTTGGTTAATAAATTGATTCCATGATTTCTTTCTTAACTTCAATTGTTTATTTGTTCTATGCTTTAATGTCAGAGTACAATGAGACATAAAACTGCATACATTTCAATAAAAAATTGGGGTGTTCTTAAACTTCTGACCGGTCGTGTGTGTATATATATATATACAAATCAAGCATTTGGAGAATTCCCTTTTGTCTACATTAAAATGTTATATCAAAATGACCTGTTATTGCAGTCTTTATGTATGATGTACATTGTTACCATCCACTTCTGAAAGGATATATGTATTGTGGTTTGTATGTGGTGTTGTTTTTTATGAACATGAAATCTGTTTCGACTGCAGGACACTCAATCGTCTCTGTAATGAAATATTTAGACTTGACTTGGTTACCTGTCCATCATCCTGGGCGTGATACGGTGGATCTCCAGCGGTCACCTTGTCCCCGAGCAGGAAACCCAGCCTGGTCATCAGCGCATCAGCTGCCTCGTCTACCGAGGGAGGGGGTCCTAACTCTTCATCCTCAGCTGGAGAAGGAGCACGTGAAAAAAAAAACAGGGAAAGGTTTTTGTAAGGTTTCAGTTTGTCAGAACAAACTGAACTGTAAATAACAACAACAGCTTGAGGAAATTCAGGGGGCAGCTTTAACACAGAGCATAAGCCAAAGCACATTTTTGGGCTCAAAACCTTTTTTGTGTCATGGCATTTTTACTACTAAAGGATATGGAACAAGTCGTGAAAACAAAACGGACATATTATCATCATTATTATTATCATTATTATTATTATTATTATTATTATTATTAGTAGTAGTAGTAGTAGTAGTAGCAGTATATATTATCATTAAACTGGTGAGGAGAAACTTGTTTGCAAAAAGTTTTTTCTTCATACATCTAGCAAATATGAAGCAACATGATCATTCACTTTGCGGTTTTGTTCACTTCTAAGAGTCACTCACTCTCCTTTTAGGTCTGTTTTAGTCTCCATCAACTCCAGAGAATAATATCTGACTCATAAACTTCTAGGTGTTACACTGCCACCAGCTAGCAGCTAAATTTGTCAGTCTGCTGTTTTGCTATGATGCCAGGCAGGTAGCACTTGACGATCCATTTTCATTGTAGCGGCATCATCATTTAATTGTAAAGACTGTTCATAACTTTGGTTTACAACCAAACTCCTACAAAACTAATGACATTTCCAACAGCCTCAGCCGTAATATTTAGCAAATGTTAGCATGCTAACACACTAAACTGTGATGGTGAACATTTAAGACACTATCATTTTAGTTCATGTGTGTGTGTGCGTGTGTGTGTGTGTGTGTGTGTGTGTGTGTGTGTGTGTTTACTGTGGGCTTTTTCCACTGTATGTAACCTATCTTAATATTTAATATCCCTGGTGTATATATCTCTATATATCTATCTATCTATCTATCTATCTATCTATCTATCTATCTATCTATCTATCTATCTATCTATCTATCTATCTATCTATCTATCTATCTATACACACACACACACACACACACACAGGTATACAGTAGGCGATTTGAGGTTAGATGAGGGGGGATGCCGTCTTGTTAACCTGTAACAAAGTGTGTTACAAATCACAAGCAGTTAGCTCCGGCGCAGAGTGGAGTCAAGCCATGCACGGCTGCCTTGTGTTCAGGCTGCCTGTTCCATTTTTGATGGAAGCTGCAACAAGCTGTACAGAGCAGGTCGCCGGCAGGAAGTCAGAGACACAGGAATGGCATAGAACATCTGGTCAATTTTCAAAATAAAACACCCTGTGCAGCGTCCCGATTGTATAAAAACAAAAAAATTACCAGATCAACAAAAGTTTGCTATTTACGTTTTAAAACTAAAATGTTACTTTTTGTTAGTATTTTTAGGTGTGTCTGTTCAGAACATGGTGGCTTATGTTATGTTGCCAATTGTCATTTTTGTGCTGGTTTATAGTTTAACCATTAGTGAGGTAGCTGTTACATTTCCTGACACCAACTTTTTTTATTCCCCGTTGAAGCACACTCTGCTGGACAAACTATGTCATTACACCAATTTTAAATTACCCTAAGCATGCTTTTCTGCATTATACTTTTCAAATATAAGGTTTTCCTATTGGACAATATATATGCCAATAGCGATATAAAGTATCTGTGATAAAATCACTGATAAATCGGTCAGGTTCTACTATTTTGTGCAATGTTCACTGTGTGTCCTTCAAGGAATTTAGATGGTACTAAATTCCAAGGGGTCATGTGGGTCATGCGACTTAAAAGAACTCTGCTTGAAGTGTATTATGAGAAACATGAGAAAACCCTGCCTGAATAAACTCAGTCCACTGCATACAATTTAAAGTTGTATTTACTCATTACTTTAATACAGTTATGAAAAGTGTAGTAGGGAGAGAAGGAATATAACTGGATAAAATGGAGTTGAAGAATTAGAAATGTCACAGTTATGGTTAAGGCGTTCTGCAACAATGTCCTTTGGGAGGTGTACGTTGGGGCAGGGTGGTGCTCCCATTGGGCCATCCCCCCTGTTAAAAATTAACAAATCACCTACTGCAGATATACATATACATCTCTAGTTAGCTGTTACCAAGGTACCATTTCAAACTATGCCTCCCCGTAGACTCTCCATTCTCCTGGCCTTTACCGAGACCTGGATCACCCCAGAAAACACTGCCACTTTATCTGCCCTCTCAACTGCCTATTCATTCTCACACTCCCCGAGACAAACAAGGTCAAGGAGGAGGAACTGGCCTCCTCATCTCCCCCATGTGGTCCTACCAGATCCTACTGCTTTTGAATTCCTTGCTGTCTCTGTCACTTTTCCTTTCAAACTCAACATTGTGGTGATCAATCACCCTTCCGGTCCTCTCCATAACTTCTTTGATGAGATGGACGCTCTCATAAGCTGCTCCCCTGACGATGGCACACCGCTCGTTGTCCTGAGTGACACCCCCCCCCCCCATCTGAATCTCTGCAAACCAATAGATTGGTGCTACGAGCAGCAGAGAGAAAATCGAGAAATTCATGTCATCCAGATGACCTTGCTCACTACAACCACCTCCTCTCTGACTTCATCTCGACTGTATCAGCAGCCAAATCTGCCTTCCACCTGTCAAAGACCAACTCGTCTGCCTCCAACCCCAGGAAACTATTCCCCTTATTCTCTTCTCTCCTCACCCCTCCCCCTCCTTCCTCCCTCACTGCTGAGGACTTTGCAACTTACTTTACCAAGAACGTAAAAGAGATCATGAAGACATTTGCATCTATGCCAATCCACAAAACACCTCCTCCAACCCTCACCTCCGATGGCCTTACCTGCTTCAGCCCTCTCTCCTCTGAAGATGTTCTCACACTAGTGATGTCTAACCGTGCCACCACCTATTCCCTTGACCCAATTCTACTAGATTAGCGGGCTGGCTGGTACCTCCATCGCTGAGAGCAAACAAAGCCCGCTCAGCGAAGTCACGACTCTTCTCTGTTTTAGCACCTCAGTGATGGAACGAACTCCGACCAATGTCAGGACAGCAAAATCCCTCTCGATTTTCCTCAAAATACTCAAGACTTGTTCAGACTCCACCTCGACCCCCGAGGCAGGACTCCCTTCCACCCCCCGCAAAAGAAATGATATGCGCTTGAATGTTGTTATTGTTAGCAATTTAATCATAGCACTTGTGCACTTCAAGTATCTTTGATAAAAAGCAGCTATGATCCTCAGATGAGGGCTTGACAATTGTTTAAATTTTTTCTTATTTACTCTATTGACGAGATATATATATGTGAGTATGTGTATGTATGTATATGTATATGTACGCGCACACGCACACGCACACACACACACACACACAGACTGTATGCCACAGCATGAAAGCTCATACTCTCTGACAGTCTATAATTACAGCTATAAATTGCTGACTGTTGGACTAAATACAAGGAAAGTATCGCGGACACACGCACACACACACACACACACACTCAAAATAAAATGCGTGAGTATGCGCGGACATGCATGCATGTGTGTTTGTGGTCAGTCAATGACAGGGTGTGTGGATCGTTTTTAGAACAAGAAAAATAAAATGGAAAGATCAGATACAGACAGCACAGACTTTTCCATTTCTGTCTAGTTAACTACTGAAGCTTTCCTGCTGTCTGTCCTCTCTTGCTTTCTTCCATCCCTCCTCTGTCGTCTCCATACTTGATCCTCATCTTTATCTTTCACCCTTGCTTTCCTATATTCTTTATTTACTCCGTCCTTTCGTCCAGTTCTGATATAAATCAAGCATCTCTGGTTTTCTGTGTTCTTTGTGTTTTCACAACAGCTGCTAGAGATCTATGTGATATTTCAAACAAAGACGATGCCCCCTGTTGCTTGCTGATCCAGGTCCTCAGTCTTTAGTGAGGGTTTTTGTTATGGCAGGAATCCAATGCATCAATACTTTAAAAAATACAAATTATTGTTGTCAAGGTTGCCAAGAACAATCAGACAAGCCACTTTATTTTCATCCTTGGCTCTGAAAATTTGGGTCTGCTTGGGTTACCCTCAACCAAAATCAAATAACCTGACACTTTGTGGCCATGAGGGCTACGCAAGTCACAACTCACCATCTATAAAGCTGGTTGACATGGACGGCTTCTCTTAATGGTGAGACGCTCCATTTGAGCTCCTGTCTCTCTAAGGTCCCCTATTTCAAATAACCAGTCTGCCCTGACTGGTCAGCTTAGCATTTGTCTGACCCAGTACAGCTCACACGTGTTTCCAGCTATCAGTTAGCTTCACTTCTACCACAAATATTGGCATCAATTATGCAAATTGTCGACGAGGAGGGCGTTTCAGGAGCAGTTTTTTTCTGCGGGACAGAGGTGCTCCTGCTCTGTGTGAACCTTGGGCATTTCAACTTTCAAGATCTTTTACATTCACTTGAACCTATGTAAAACACCGTAGCTGTGTTGAACCATCCACTTCCATTCAACCTCTTCTGCTGGAGTAGAAACTGTGCCACAAAGGTTGAATGGAAATACAGTTAATCTGTCCATCTACTATGTTTTTTCCCCTTATGTGAGTAGATAACTACATTGCTAACTGACACTGAGAAAGCTCACTAGCTCAAAGAGCTTCATCCCTTTTCATTTCCACCATTTCATTTTGTTGAGCTGTGCACTGACAGTATCCTAAATGTTTCCAATGTTCAAACCTAAAGAATTCTGTCATATTTTTCAAGGTAACTCTGCCTCGCCTTGTGCTAAAGCTTCCCAGATTGTCAGAGAGTGAGAAAGAAAGTCAGCGAAGAAGACTTAACGCGAATGAAACTTTAAAACATTAGCTCTTCTGTGAAGTTTTTTGCCTAACACAATTTCCATTGGTAATGATGATTCCTTAACAATGAAGACAACTCCCATGATCCCACGCTACTTACGTCTTTTGTTTTGTTTTGATCAAGAGACTCCTGGTGGTAGAAATTGTTTGTGCTTTGCGTTTAAAAGGGCAGTGAAGTCAAATTTGCTCCTCACAAGGAATACAGCCTGTCAAAGTTGCATAATGTGTTTTGTGGTTCTAGAGGGAACATCCCAGGTCACCCCAAGTAAAAAAACAAAAACAGAAACCCTGATGATGTCATCAGGGTTATTTGGACTAATGGAACAAATCCATTAGACCTCAGCAGAAACCGGTTTGCTAAGACAAGAACATTGGAAAAGAGAGAGAGTCCTTCATGCTCACCTTCACCTTCGTCCTCACTTCCTCCTCTTCTTCCTACCGGACGATCTACCCACACCTGACCAAGCTCGGGGCTCTCTTCGTGGGACAGACAACAGCAGACATAGAACAACAAGCACCGTAGGATGGAGGACGCATGACTGACCACCTCTTCTGCTGTGACATCTTCACCACAACAGCAACGCACCGGTCTCCACTGCCGATGAACGGAGGACCGCCCATGCCGACGCCACTTGGATCTGGAGCGGGCGCATGTTTTCAAAATTGCCGCCGTGCAGTCCATAGCTAGTTGGCAGTGGAATTCTGATTGGTTCAGAATGGTCCCAGTCGAGGGCGGAGTCAACAAATCACAGGGCTGCTATTCAGAACAACAAGAGTTACCATGATGAATGATAGCAACGCTCTTTAACTTCGCAGTTAGTTTTGTATGTTGAAATGCTGTTGTGCCGTTTGTCCTCTCCAGTAAGCTTTCTCGATGAAAATTAAAACAAACATGATGACATCATCATTCTGTCCTCTTTTTTTTGGTCCTGAGCTCTTCTTTCTCCAGGGTACACAAAGGAAAGAGGGCAAGAGGTGGAGGGAGGAAGGAATGAAAAGATAAAAGGAGGAGAAGAGATTCTCCAGGAGAATAAAAACGAGGTACTTCAGCTTCTGAAGCAGACTGACTGCAGTTCATAAGCAGGATAGTCAAAGATGTGAATACTGTGCTAACAGCCAAACTACTCACAAGTTCAGTAAAGGTATGTTGTTACCGTCTGACCTGAGACCACAATCCACACGCTTTTAAACATGACCGCAACTCACAGCTGGTGATGGTGTAATCCACTGGTTATTGTCCTTTTCATCCCAAAAATGCATTCCTTTTCATTCACAGGTAGAGCCTCCAAAACCAAGCAGAAAACATCAACTAAAGCACAAGATGGAAGAAGTAAATCTCCTCCAAGATGATCTCCTTTTTGGTCAGAAGTGCAGTAAGCAAAGTTCCCAAGTGTTAGAAAAGTTTTTCTTTCAGCAGCGGAGCCTCCATATCTGGTCTGTAAGACAACCTCCCTCGCCTGACTGCACCGCGAATCAAAACCTCCCCTCCTCCAACCCAAAACACATGCACACAGGAGAGAAAGGGAAGGACTGCAGGAGGAGCTCCACAGAGAGAGTAATCTGCTACGTGTTGAGAAGCACAAGCAAAGTTAAAAAAGACAGTCTGGTCTTCTTTCTTCTTCCAGAAGAAAAAACAGTCAGCGGAGCAAGGAAATGCTGCAATTAAAGTAAGACTCCTTTTCCAAGAACAGGAGCATCTGACCACAAATCACAGTGAAGAGGGAAGACTGTAATCCACTTAAGTCCAGAAAATGTGGAGAGAAAGAGGAAAGAAGAAAGAAACTAAATAAAGAGTTGGATTCCATTAAACATCAGCTAAATGTTCCAAAAAAAAATCAAAATCCGACTTATTTTCAATAAAACAACAAACAAAAAAACAACAACTTTTCAATGGCAAAAGGAGAGGAAACGGATTTCCAAGAAGAATATCCAAAAGAAAGTCTGGAAAAAAGGTGGAAAGTGAGAAAAGTAAAAGAAAATCTACCTGACAAATAAGTAGTCAAGTACAGAACGTTTTTAGGCTGGTGACAAACTGTAAAAAAGTAGGGTTTTTTTTTCAGTAATCAATGCCATGGAACCTTAACCCTAACCCTAATAATAACAATAACAATAATAACAACAACAACAACAACAACAACAACTCGGATTTTTGCAGCACTTTCAAGGGACCCAACAATAGAAGGATATGGTTGCAATGTCTACCAGGGATAACAGAATGGGCCAAGACCATTGGCCTTAGAACATATAAGTTTTCCACCACATCGTCAGACCAAAACGACTGAATAGGTCAATTGCTGGTGACTTTGAATACGGTTCCCAAAACAACATGAATGCTGCTTTGGGTACTAGTGACAGGCGTACCAGACCTTTGGCATATACTTGCAGTTCTGTCGGCTGGGTTAAAAGTGTCTGTGGTGGGGTGTGCCATTTAGCTCAGTGGGTAGAGCGGGCGTCCCATGTACAGAGGCTTTGTCCTCACTGCAGCGGCCCCGGGTTCAGGTCTCGGCCTGGGGCCCTTTGCTGCGTGTCATTCCCCCTCTCTCTCAACTGGTTTCCTGTCATTTCTTCAGCTGTTCTGTCAATAAAGCCAAAAGGCCAAAAAAAATATACAAAAAAAAAAAAAAAATGTCTTGGATGTCTTTGGATATTGGATAAAAATGCAATATCAAATGCGCTTACACTTGCTTGTCTATATAAACCAGTTTCAGAAAAATAAAAAAAATAAAAAATGTTTGCTTTTTTATAGTTACAAACTCACAGGAATTAAATACATCTCTGTTTTGCTGATGTCCTCCTGCCCTCCTAACACTATCATTTTCAATAAAATAAATAATAAATGTTTAAATAGCTATAATCCATATTTTAGTGAAAAATAATGGAACACATAACAATGTGAAGACACTGTGACAACGGTTGCTCCTGAACCTGAACACAGAATGATCCCCTAAATCTGCAGCTCCCTTTGGCTTTACACGACTTTATAGTGAGTTTCAGGTCATTTTTCTAGATTTCCTGCCCGCTACTTCATTGTTTTGGTTCACTCTCACGTCTTTTCTCACATCACTACTGATCGCGAAGCTCTGAAAATCCACAGTACACCATCTGCTAAGAAGTCAGCAGCAGACAGATACAGTTACCAAATAGCTGGTGAACATAGAGGAACATTAGGAAGATAATGAGCAAAAATAAGTTTCGAGAGTCTGTGGAGACCAAAGCAAGCTAAAATAGAGCGGATATTGGACTACTGGACTCACCAAGTGGCTGAAAACAAGGATTTCAAATAAATGAGGGATCTGATGTTGCTCTGTAACTGCTGGATGTATAAATAAGCAACTCTTTGCTAAAAGGTTCAGTGGAGATTTCTGTTCATCAGGAAACTCCATAAATCACCAAGAGATCACCAAACCAGAGCACAGTCACTTAACGTGGCAATATGAAGAATGCATTACCTTCACAGCCACAATACAGTTAGTATGGTTTGGTTTTTAGCAGTTGCTGCGCGTTTAAAAAGCTTTTTTTTCTTTACACATTTCTATTAGAAATCAGATGGATAAACAGAAATCTGAGCATTTGATTATGTGGGCATAGTGTGACTGTAAGATGTTGCCTTAGCTCATTATGTTCCTGTTTTGACGGAGATCAAGCAGGGAGACACTGAAAAAGAGTCAAAGAGAGACTCCACATGGTAATGTTTAGTAGAAGCCTGTCATTCAACCCTGAGGAGGAGGAAGAGGAGGGGCAGCAGGAGAGTAGAGTAGAGTAGAGCATGAGGTTCAATTACATTTCTGTGCTTTCTCTCTCACTACGGTGCAGAGGGACAATCAACTGGGTCAAAGGTCAATCCCCCCTCCGCTGCCAGACACAGTGTAACAGGTCACAGCTGTGTGTGTGTGTGTGTGTGTGTGTGTGTGTGTGTGTGATAGAATGGGAGTCAGAGAGTTGGAGAGACGACGAAAAAGAACAACAGATTTGGATTCAAGCGTTGCACAATCCTAATTGGTGCACAGAAATGTTTGACATCCCTGTTTTCCAACTGAGCCCACAGGAGGGTGGGCAGAGTGGACGGCGTGGCAGAGCCAGGACGGAGTACGGCGGTGAAGAAGACTGTCGGACGCCGAGGCGAAGCCGAGTGGGACAGTAACCAACCACGGCAACACGGAGCAGCGTCAGGCGGACGCTGGAGCAGAGAGAGACGAGCGAGGGAAGCAGTTCCTTTTCTTACAGGAATATAGTCAGATATTTGAAACTCACCCTACGCCTCGGTCAAATTCTGTTTGTGTGTTTCGTTATTTTGACTTACTAGACGTGTGGTTTATTTCTTTTTGTATTATAGTACTTTGGAATTGATCGTGTGCGTCTGGGGGTCATATTCAGGCTGTGCCTTGGGGCTGACTAGGCACAAGAGGCAGGAGTCAGCTTGTTAACTTATGGATTCCTGTACCTGCTAACATAGGCCGACTTATATCTAGGTGTTCGTCCATCCTCCCCCGGCCGTGCTGCCGCCTGCTACATGGACCAGAAGAGAGGTCGCCTCCACTGATCTTTGGACTGTATTGTTTTTGAGGACACTTTTTAACATATTTTTATGTTTTTACTTTACGTTGACCGTCGTGCTGATTGACGGTGCTCCTCAGTAGAACTTGAAGATTTCAAACCGGAGTTTCACCCCCGTCACACATACAGCAACCTTTCATGTAAAATAGAGAAAAACTGATTTGACATTGTTGACTGATGTTCACCTACGATCACATCACCGATAGGAAGAATCTGATTGGGAAAGTAGGTTTTCAGGCCCCCTAAAACTCATAAAACAGAATGGGTGCAGTCACTGGCTATGCAAGACTAATGAGCCTTTTACAACTCCAAAAAGTAAGTCCTTGTCTACACGCTGCGATGCTAATGCTTTAGAGCGGATCCTGGTTCCATCTGCGGTCTGACTTCTCTACAGTCGCAAAATATGGCGTTTGCTAATGTTAGCCTTGTAGCTTCTGGCAGTTCAGCTGGAGATTGCAATCTGTTTCTCCTTCTGTGTGATCTGTTGTCTTGTTTGTGTTGTATGACTGTTGTGTTTCTTTATTTGACTTGTGACAGATTGTTGTATATATACAGTATGTGAGCGTGCCAAACTGATCATCAGATCGCCAGAGAGACCTACATGTTCTTTTTGCCAGGCGAAGATTGAGCAGGGGAGAGGAGGGAAGCGAACGAGTGAATCCCTCCATCATCCTGACCTCTGACCCCTCCGACTCGATGCTACTGCTGCCTGTTGAGAAAGACATTGGGACAGACAGCTTACCATATTTGTACGATCGGACGAGAGGCAATCCTGATAAACACAACTCAAAAAATATCATTCACAATGACACATGTGGTAACACATGAAGGTACTAACCACTGTTGTTCTTGCGGCTTTTACCTCCCAGCAACATCTTCAGGCTGTTTCGGAACATGATTGCTTACGACGACAGGTCTCTCACACACACACACGCACACACGCACACACACACACCAACAACCCCTAGGGAGAGAGAGAGACAGAGAGACAGTGAACTAACTGAATTTAAAATGTATATTAATCTATATACTCTTCTGACTGTGCTTAAGAATTATATAAGAACGACATGTTTCTGACTGCTTTTTTGCTGCTGCAGCTCCCTCTGCTAGCTTAGCCTCATCATGTGACGTATTGTTACTTTTTGCTTGAACTGAAATCCTTGTATGTGCTTGTCAGCAGGGACGAGTTCACAGCCCAGGTTTTTTTTGTTTTTCAGACTTGATTAGACAAAAAGAGATATATTAGTTAATCAATAGGCTTTAAAGGAGTTGGTAGGCAAATATCGGTTGTTACAGAGACACCATTCATCCTATTACAAGACACTGTACCATCAAAATCATTTTGAAGTTGTTATGTAGAAAAGTTACTTAATGTTGGATTAATCTACAAACATGACACTTCTGGTGAAAAGTGGTGAAGTCTGTGGATTGCTTGCAATATGAATTGGCACCATGTCAGACATAACTTGGCTATGGCAAGGACCTAAATGATTCAAACTCACAAATGTGACATTGCGACTTATTAAACCACCAGAAAAAGAAATTCTTCATTCCAGTGGAATCACTGTGATCAGCAAGTTTCACTTGCTGGCTGAGGTTCATCTGTGTACATCTAACTTCAGTGAACTCTAACTTGCAAATGCATGTTGGAGTGGAGCAGCAAACCATCTGTACAGAGAACTGAGAGCCCAGAGCAGAGGAAGTTATCACAGATTATTAGCTTTTTATTTTATCAGTGCTTTCATTTAACCTCCTCTATTGGACTGAGACTGCCTCCACTAAAGAAGCACTGTTTGGAAACATTTGAGACAAGTGTTAATTATTCCAACTAAGTCTTTTCTCTTGTACTGCATGCACAGGGGAAGGAGAGACATGGGTTACTGACCACTCAATAACAGGGATAACTGTTGGAATAAGAGCTATTTAACACTTATCTTTCATAAAAGCATATATAACTTGCAGCGTGAAATAATGAATTAAATAAATATCAAATCATTAATAAATTGTGTTTTGGATGATAATGAATGATGGATAATCATCATAATCAATCAACAGTGCAAATCTCTGATGTGAAAGTGCCTTCATAAACGATTCTGCTGTAAGCATCTGTCACTGTTTGCGTGTGTGTATGACCATGTGTGTTTTAAATATACTTTATGAGTAGCTGACTCTGCAGAATCTCTCATTTGTCCAGCTGGCAGTAAAATTATTACTCACTCACACTCACACTCCCCCCCTCTTCTTTTACTAGTGCAACTTTTGAACACACCCGGCTGGTGCTGTTGTTGCTAGGTAACCGTCTACCGTTGCTAAGCAATCCATTAATGAGAATACGTATTAGAATATAACCCTGTTCACCCACTGTGTCGCTTCTGTTGCGTGTGTGCCGTGTAAGAATGACACAAATTCAAATGTGGGACAACATCTGAGCAAAAGTGTATGTGTTTTTCCGTTTGTGCGTGTGTGTGTGCATACTGAAAATGAAGCAATCAAAGTTAGGCGGTATACAGATGGCAGGTTAAAATACTATAGTCACTTTTGTTTTGAATTCACACAGAGATGTCAAGAAACACACACACACACACACACACACACACGCACACACACACACACACACACACACACACACACACACACACACACACACACACTCCTTTTTTCAATTTTAAACAGAACATGAATACCAAATGACAGAACTGAGTATTTTCTTTTCTGATGTACCACTATGTGCTTCTGGATACATTTACAATTAACGGCACACCCTTCAGATAAATGCTGACACAGAACACCCCCCATATTTAGCTTTCTGCACCTGGAGACTTAAAAACTCTAACAGAGTGAGTTTTCCACATGCTATATAATGTGCTGCTAACACAATATTGTTTGTTTCAGTGAAGTAAAGAGGCTGATCCTGAAGGCTTGCTGAATAATGTTTCTTATAGTGTGTTAGGTCTAAAGAAATAAGAGTGTTGCAGGAATGATTCCTAAAACCCAGAAATAATTTTGCATTTGTTTTTAAGTCAACTGAAAAAAAAGTATGTGGTTAAGACAGGGCTTAAGATATTTTCATGTTATGTTCTAAAACATAAATTAGTCACAAAATACCCCATGCTGGAATAAAAAAAGGTGGCTGCTATCAGGTTTTGCAGTGGGGACTTTGAAGTCATGTAACCGTGATGTATCTTCTATGAGGATTATCTTGCTCAAACATGTATACATCATGAACTTATTTTCTGCAATAACCCAACATTCAATGGAAAAATCCCATTGGCTTTTTGTCGAGGGAACCAGGGTGCTGCTAATTCCCGGGTCAGCCCCCCAAATAATGTCGTACCTGATGCTTTGGAATTGTTGGACAGGTGGCCGCCATCCCAAAACGTCCCTATATATTCCCTTTACGGCATCCCCTCCAAAATACCCAGTCCTTTCTGATTGGTGAACTCATATGCCTGAGCCAGCCCCGCCAACAACAACAACAACAACAACAACAACAACAACAACAACAACAACAACAACAACAACAACAACAACAGAGCAGCTGTGCTAAATCAATCGTTTCATACCGCTAGACATTCAATTATGCAAATATGTTATGCAGTGTGATGTCATGGTCAAAGGCGGGGTGTTTCAGGAGAAGTGTTTTCTGTTGGAGAGAGGAGCTTCTGTTGGTTTTTATAGCGCCTGTAAATTATCACATGTGGCTGTAAACCATAACTGTGTGAATCTAAATCATCACTAACACTATTGATGATTAATTCTAAGCACATAAACTGACTTTACAAATGGCTTCACAATTCAGGACAAAATGAAAAGATCAGTAACAATGGGAAAAGATGGCTCAAAAGGTAAATTATTTATTTTTTTCTTTTTTAAATTCAGTAAAATTCAGTAGCAAACAGACACTCACCAAGGAGACCAAGGATTGCATCCTGTTTGGAAATTACTATTCTGCTGTTGACTTATTATTTTCACACTAAGTTCACTTATCATTTTCAGTTTATCATCAGCTTCCTGTCGCTGTTTGGTTGGGTTTAATCAACAAAATAAGTTGGTTAGGTTTAGGAAAAGATGGTTTGGGCTGCAGCAGATCCTGTCACAATGTTAACAACAAGTTACAAATTATGACTTCTCCCATGTGTGTATTTTTCTGGTCTGTTTCCCCAAGTCCCCAAGCTCTGTCATAAAAAAAACGTTATCTGTCAGTTGCAATGATGGCCATTGAGCCATAATTTTGATTTTTCGAGAGCAACACCACCATGGCGATTATCAAATTGTGCTCCTGTAACAATGTGTGGCATGTGGCAGACAGCAGTGTGTTCTCCTGCTCTTTTCCTCTTTTCTCTCTCTCATTTGGTTGGTCACTACTATTTCCTTTGTGTACAAGAACAAGGGGATTGGATCATAAACGGTTTGTTGCTGACTTACCAGTAAGACAAGACGCTACTGTCAGTATGCAACACTTCTTCTGTGCTCAATATCTGCATGGATAGTCTAGGAATAAGCTAAACAGAGCTTCCCACAAAAGCTTCTAGTTGCAGCAGTCAGATGGTGTGTTCTTTGAATGTAAACACACACAAACACACACACACACACACACACACACACACACACACAGCAGAGGCTAGCTGAGCCTTGCATGTGTGTCAGTGTGTTAATCCTTGATGACAAGCACGCAGGAATGATGTGACTGAGTCTAAAAACCAAGGCTGTAAAAAAATGAATTCCCCGAAGACAAATAAGCCAGTGACTAGGAAAATAGAGCAATACTCCTTCGTGTCTGGCTGCGAGAGAACAATGAAATAAAACTCAATGATATAGAATATATAACTATACTCATGGATGACTAAGAAGAACTTTTCTTCTTTATTTTTGTTATTAATACTGTTTTTATCTTTTTACTTTCAATTTGTAGAAAGGGTTTCAGTTAGAAGGTCACACACAGCATTCAATTAAAAGTTAGAAGCATATTTTGTCATTAAAGTTTTCTTAAAAATAGTGTTAAAATATCGTCTCGTCCCATTCTTGTGAACCCAGTATCGTGTGTCATCTCGTCTTGTGAGCTGAGTGTATCGTCTCACCCCTACTATTTACACATAAGCTGACATGAAGCACCATTTTTCTTAATATAAAGCAGTTTTTCTGTCCAAAAGTAAAGCCTACATTAACTCTGGTCTCTAACAACATCTGAAAAGACATGTGAATATATAGCTGCACCTCCACCTTTTCAATGTCTAGCTAACTATGTCAGTTGTTTGGTGTTGGACATGTAGCCCACGGTGAGTTTATAAGCGATTTGTCACTGAAAAACAGCTGCCTGCATTTGAAAAACGCTATTTATGAGAGTAGCGAGACTAAATAAAAACAGTAAAGTTGATGGTTGAAGAACCAACACAGAAAAGGCACTGAAAGACTTTAAAAAGCTCCTTTGACCTGGGGGACATTACAAAGGTGTGAGCCAGTTCTCTTTGGGTTTAACACTACAAGTAACTTATTTCAAAATGTACATAATCAATTCATTTCTAATTGTAAAAATATAAATCACTGCTACTTTTAAATGGAAAAAATAGTTATCGAAAAGAGCTTCAAATCTGTCAAGGCAGATGATGCCAACTTGTACTAAGTATCTACCACAATTTCATTGTACTACAAACACGGATGTCTGTATGTGTGTGTATCATTCATTATCTAATATTAGCGTGTTTCATTCTCTTTGAGTCTCTGAAGTCTAAATGAAAGACTAAACCTTTCACAAATATGAATAGTAGATCAAATTACCAAGTTGGCTCTTTCATCAATTAGGTTGCTTACTTAATCTGCTTATTTATAAAAGTATGTCAGGAGTGTGCGCTGCGAGTGTCGGGAAATTTAACTTGTGCACTCAACATGAAAAACGGTGAAAAACACTAAATTAAAAAGAGATGTGGGAAATGAGGAAACTGTACTGAGTCACTTATGGCAGTCTGCAGCCAGTAAATGTGACTCAGCACTGACGTGGTGAGAAGTTTATTCATGTGTATGTGTGTGTATGTGTGCGTCTCTCTCTCTCAAACACACACACACACACACACACCTACCCACACAAACACACCATCTGTCGTCAGTTACTGCTCCATCTGACCTCCTCCAACTTTTGTCTTTTGTCACACACACACACACACACACGCACACACACACACACACACACACACACACACACACACACACACACACACACGCACACACACCAGCATGCACATAGACAGCACAGATGGACGACCCAATTGCTGCCTAAAACTGTTTTTAATACTACCATTGGAGAAAGAATATAATCATATACAGAATTATCTAAATTATCTGGTCAAAGGTTTTTATTTTTGCTACTTGAAGCACAATACATTTTGGATTTAAAATAATACCTCTCAGCCAAAGTTATAATGAAATATGTGTTTTAATCATTCCAATAACTTAAATAAGACTTTCTTTATAAAGTGTGCTAAATAGGTTACACATAAATAGATGCTTGACTGTAAAACAAAACAAAAAATACGCCTTGAAGAGACAAAATACAGTTTACTAAATTCAGAGCTGTAATGATAAATAAAAAAAGTCCTTTGTTCTTCCATGACAATAAACTGAATATCTTTGGGTTGTGGACAAAACAAGACGTATGAGGATATCTTGAGATTTGGAAAACACTAATCAACATTTTTCACCATTTTCTGACATATTGTGGGTCAAGCAACAAATTGTTGCATTGAGAAAATAATCGTCAGATTAATCAACAATGGAAGCTGCGGCCCAAACTATATTATCTATCACACTATACTAATATTAATAATCCATTCTCATTTAAATAACTTTCCTGACCTGACATAAACTGACCAAACAAAGTCCTCTGCAACAAGTATTGCAATTAAGAGTCTTCCAAAGGTGAGAAAAATGGAGAAGAATGAACATGTCTAGTGCTGCCAGTGGGTTCAAATTCATCTCAACATCTACAAGATGTTTTGGTATTTTTACAGATGTTCATGTTTCCCAGATGATGTATTCTGTTGTCTTAGGTATTCACTGACTTTCCTTTAGTACCACTACACCACCGCACTATTTTTGAAATACCTGGACAAATGTTGCCTAGATTCCCATGAAATGTGGAACACAGAACATTCATGTTCCACTCAGGATAAATTGTACTAATGCTGTTAGCTGGTAACATTTCCCTGAGCGCAGTGATTCTCAAACTTTTTCAGACCAAGAACCACTTAAGCAATAAAAAAAAGGAGACTCACAGACCACATAACTTCCCAACAATTGGCCAACCTCAGCAGTGTATTACAAATGACAGCCTAATTAGATGACAGTCTTACGAAAGCATAGCCGACTCTCTCATGATTGTCTTTGTTGCCATTTTAATGGGAAGAATGGTGCCGCCGCTCTGAGACAGCAGGGAATGCCGACTCCAAAATGGAGTTTTAATATCACATTGCGGTCCACCGCTAATCATTTTTTTACATAGTTCTTAATACCTGTATATGTTACACAGGCAGTGTTGCAAAACTCTCGGCTACACTACTGACAACACAGCTAAACAGCTAATTCAAATGATAATGTTTGAATTTACATACAAGTTGATTTAATACTATAAACAACACATCTAATTCGCTCACTATGAGGTTCTGGAATTGCTCAAAATCACACACTTTTGAGAAACATGCTAATTTAAAACAATATTTTACGAATACACTTTACAATACACTTTAAGAAAGGCTGCCTTCGCTCCTTAATCGGGCCAAAAAATTGAAATCTGTCACATATTTACTAACAGACATTCCAGGAGGTTTTCCATGAAAAGGTTCATGTAAAAAAGGGCTTATGCTGACATACACTGTTTTGCACATAGTTCTTTGTTCTTTTCTCTTAATCTCTTCAATGGAGGTGACGAGTACAAAATAGAACCCATACAGTCCGAATTCTAACTTTTATGAGTGAAACACTGTATTGTAGTAAAGTGGAATTATCTTTTATACCAAGATTTTTTAAACAGCAGGTTTGACAGCAATACCAAGTACCAATTCAAGGTCAAGTTTTGGTACATAAGGGTGACGGAATAACTTACTCCCATTTCACAATAGACAAACACCCACTAACATCTGGCTTTTGTCAGCAATGTGAACTTTTGCAGTCGCCATTCAGTCCAGTGGCAGGCGTTAGGGCCACAACAATCCCCAAGAAAAAGCCCAACTGACAGCCCATCAAATCTTGAAGGGACTAACTGATATCAGCATTTAGCTCAAATCGCCACTAGGGCTGCCCGATAAATCAAATTTTCATCGCCATCGCGATATGGACATGTGCAATAAACACATCGCAAAAGACTGACTGACACGTGATGTATAAGAAAATTCATTTTGTTCACATGCGCCATGCATGCACCTTGAGCATGCCAACATTTAGCCTATCAGACGGAGCCCTGGATACAAACCTATCAGATGAAGCCCCATCTAGCTGTTAGCTACCCTGACAGAATGAATTGGCATTAGTTTGGCGGTGATTGCCAGGTTATGATGGCTGAGGGAGGAGAGATATAGCGATGAAAATGTGGTCGACGAAGACGTTGTGGTAAAAAAGAAAAAGCACCTCTGCTATATGGACTTATTTTTGATTCAGGAGAGACAACATGTTACAAACACAGGTACTGTGTAAAGCATGCTGAGCAGTTGTTGCAACTTCTTGAGGAAACACAACCAACCTCCATCACCACCTGCAATAACCATGAAGACCTACAAGAACAATTCAAAACTAACGTTAGCCATCATAAACTGTATAGTTAACAATATGCAAATTTCAATATTTGTTTATGTGTCGCAAGTTATATAGTCATTACAATATTGAACAGTGTTATCGCACATCCCAGATTTTCCTCATATCGTGCAGGCCTAATCGCCACTCTTTCTACAGTAGCCCTCAGTAAACAGGACGCTGTCTGACTCCCTCACTGGCAGGGGCGGAGGCTGTTTTCTGGCGGAAAGTTCCCTGATGCCTCGGTCAGGAGGGCTGACGGTTGCGGTGATTTATTTTCATCACAAACACTCAGTTAAAGTTTTTGCCGGTGACAAACGTTGTTTTTCGGGCAGAAATGTGTGAAAGAGTCGGTAGGACAGGCGGGAGGACAGACGCTTCTCCACGTACAGCTTTGGTATTTTTTTTTCCTCATTTAAGTTGCCAGAGACAGTTACAGTTACTACGTTACTTTTGTTTGGTCATGTAATGTTGCTTTGTGGGACATTTCTCTGTATTTAGTTGAGTGACAGACCTGTGTAGTTATCAGACTAGTCAAACCGACACGCCCCCTCTCCGCGCCTCCATTTTACCCGTTCACACTGGGATGGCTCACCAATAATGCGGCCCTGATACTACCTCCAGAGGCGGATCAGCGCCGGAGCGAAATTTCCCCCCTCTCCGCATCTGAAACTTTCACACAGAGGAGGGTGTGGAGAATTGGTGCAGGATCCCCGCATGCAAACAGCAGTGTGAATGGGGCTAGTGAGAACACCCTTGTAGAGCTGCCTGCATGAGTTCAAAATGCTGAACTACATGCAAATTCAATTCAAATTCTTCTACCCGTTACGAGATAACATCGATCATCTGTGCATGTTTTTTCAGTCTTTTCTCCAGTGGCTTCACTAGTTCCTCATGGGGATTCTCAGATGATGCAGGGCATGCTGGGAGATGCTTTCACCTTGCTTCTCTTGTAAGTCAGTGGGGTTTGCACCGAATGATTGCCCCCATCTCCCCAACACCTCAGAGGGGTCCACACACACACAAAGAGTTGCAGTTTGCTATTAGTGGAGGAGATAGCCAGCAACACACACACACACACACACACACACACACTGTTATCGCTCTTCCCCAGAGAAGCCAGTCCTGACTTCCTGTAATGGCTCAGGACTCCCCTCAGCTTGCCCACTGACAGGAAGGGGGTGTGTGCGTCAAAAAACGTTCCCATAGATAAGTCAACAAAGGATCAACTCACATGCCAGCCTTTCACCTTTGTGTCATGCTTTAAACTTTTTTCACTTTTAGATGCTGTGAAGTAATTTGAAGCTTCACGGGACAGATTCACAATCCTGGGCCCCTGTGGCAGTGAGAAAAATCACCATTAAGTAACATCTGTGTGGAAACAGGACATGAAACTGTCCTACTGTATATTGCCATGTGTTGCCTTATATCTCTTCTTAATGCCTTAATGAACTGTGTTGTAGTTGAAAGGTGTTATGCAAATATATTTTCCTTGCCTCGTGCTTCCATTGTATATACCACAATGTTTGAGTCATTATTGTTTAGAAGGGTGTCAGCTGGCTAATTAGTACTTTTTCCAGAGGTCGCTGCTTCAACTGAGGAGAGCAATCAACAAAACTATAAAAACGGCACACCCAGTGTCTGCTACAGAAATAAAACTTAAACGATGTGAGAAATTTGGGGAAATTATAATATCACATGGATTAAAACTAAGGTGATCACAGCCACCATGTTGTTCCACTTACATGGTTTTAAGAGTAAAATAAAAAATAAATAAATAAAAATGCATATTTCAATATGAATTTAACTTGACGTCAACTTCAAATAACTTAATAAAAAAAAAGTTTGTAGTGCTCGGAAGTTCAAACTAAATGTGACGAAGTGACTGTTTGTTAAGAAAAACAGAATTTCAAAAAAGATCTAAGGCCCCTCTCTGGTCTGGCTTTATTCCGATGGCTATTTCACACTGAAAAACAGTGATGATGGGTGTCAAAATGAAGCTGGGTACCAACCCTCGTTGTAGCGTAGCAACCCACTGGGAACAAAATGACAAATTTCACTGTCAGAATTCGGGTCATTAGGTCCAACATCTGGAAAGAGAGCTGCACCATTAAATAATTTAATTTCCATTCAATGCAGAATCTTGCAGCAATTTTACAGCCAGGAAGTAAAAATTTTTTGGCTTTGTGTGCCGCTGAGTAGCATTCATAGGCTTGAAAAGGGCTTGGTCTCTTGGTTCCACTTTCTAACAAGCCACCTTTGGCCAAGCATGTCAACACTGGTTTGCAGTGCACAGTAACTTGGTATGAGCCAACAGTTCAAACTTTATTTCAGTTTAACTAACTGGAATAAATATTGATTGAGCTGATAGAATGCTCTGGACCTGAAAATATATTGACCTTCGAAGTTTTTTCAGTATGCATAATGGGCAGGGCGTGCTAACAGAAAAAAACATTTTTGTCCACCATCCTGACACTTCATGCCAACAGTCAGCTGTTGTGTACTGTTTATCTGTATGTTGCTCCTATCTTGTGTTTTAGCTGTGTGTCTGGCATTGTCGTGGGCATGGGGTCCTGTGGCTCTGCCTGCTCCTTTTCCATTTTGGTCGGAACATTATTTATTATCAATTTTGCAGTGGACTCTTGCTGAGCTGCTTTACAGGGCTGCCAAATAGCTCTGGGAAAAAAAGAAGACCCTGAAACAGAGAATAAATCCAATGCTGAAATGGCTAGCTTGATATGCATCTAGCGGCCTACAGACAACAGACAGAGTGCAGAGCAGTGAGTAGGTTCTTGTTTGGTGCTGCATAGAAAATGAAAAGTACAAATACCTGTACAAAGTGAACTGCAATAACCCTAGTCATTTTTTTAAAGCGCGTATAGGGGCTGAATAAATACTGTGAAAATATCACCACACTTAATCCACAGAGAAATGCACACACCCTGTATTCAGAAACTGTGCCTTCAACCGTAGTCAGGCCTTCCATTTGGTTGCGATTAGGTCTGCAGCTATGATTATATTGGTAATTGAGTATTCTTTTGATTATAATGGTGATAAATCAAGTTAGGCATTTTTTTTAACATCCCATTACTTTTGCTTTATTTAAGGAACAACAGTAATATACAAATAAGTAAGCAAGACAAATCTCCTAAATGAACAACTAATTGTTTTTCTTTTTTATTTCTATATCACAATATCTGTCACTGCAATGTTTTAACCATCATGCAACTGATGACACATCTTTAGGTTTTTTACCTTCGTTTTTAGATCATTTTAAGTGTATTATTCCGCACTGCATACATTTTGTTGAGGGTGTTTTTTTGCATCCCATGTTATCTGGCTTTCATTCTGTGGTTCTGGATGAGATTTTGTAGTTTTTACCAGACAGGGCAATTTACCTGTATATTGGCCCAGAGGTCAAATGCATGCTGTTTCCTATTGTGTCCTATTGAGGGCCTTTTGCCTCATAACAAAAGTAAACCCTCATGCAAAGATATGATACCAGATTTAGTACAAAACAATGTTCCATGTCAAAAAACTGCCAAAAAATACTATGTATTAAGTTAGTAAGTAGGTATATGGAAAATTACAGTGGCATTCATGTAAACAAACTGGTATTTAAAGGGTTAAAATCCCCAAGAATATTTGGTAGTTATTATCAGGACTGATGTTACCCAGTGAAAGTTATACATTTTATATGTATCTTATCAGTTGCATGAGGGTTAAATAAAACTAAATTGTTTCGAGAACAGCAACTAAATCTACAACAGCAAAATCCTTATAAAATCCATGATATATCGGTGGACACAGACCTGTCAATGAAATGATATTCCTGACATCAAAAAACTGAGTGAAGTTTAGAAACAAGATGGATGTCAGTCAGTATGAGTCCTCCTGCCTCAGCTTAGGTGATTCACAGTGAAGAGGTGCTGCTGGATAATGGAGGAGAGACTGGTTTATCTCAGCCAGAAGCAGAAGTTTACAAGAGGTTGACACATTTTAAGATACTGGAACTTGACAAACTAAGCTACACACTTTGTATATGCATACAGCTTTTGTTTAAGTGTGTCACTATGTCATTTTCCAACATTTTGCTGGTAGCTATGTGCTTGAGAGACGGCAGACAGAGCAGCTTTAAAAATTGCTTTCTACATGTTTATATGTTTATACTTGAACAGTTATATTGATGAAGTATTGGCATTGTACACATGAAGGTTTAATTGCATTTACAGTGTTGCTGAAGTTAACTTGAGGCTGCAACAACATTGGTTACAGACTGTCAGGCTGGGCACCCATCACTCCCCGCTCGTGACACTCAGCACTGGAGCTCCACAGGGCTGAGTGCTGAGTCAGTTAGGGGGTTAGGGTTAACCCTCCGTTTTGAGTCAGAAGTCCCAGGACAGTTTGTATTCCTGGTCATCCTTGCACAGGGTAAAGAACTGTCTGACTAATCACTTATATGGAGATATGTAAAAAAGAAGGAAGAGCAACAGGTAGGGCTTGGCGATATGGCCTAAAAATGTAATCTCCGATTTTTTTCACACCGAACTCGATTTACGATTTGAATCGATTTTGTTTTTCCTCCTCAAAAACAAACTACAAATGACAAAGAAATTATTAAAAGCATTGCTTTTATTTTAATGCTTTTATGTAAACAAAATTGCCCTGTTATTTTAAACAGTGCACCTTCACAGTCACTTGAAAAAAGAAATAAAAGTGCCTCCTTTTAAAAAGAACAAGTGTCCCTTTTTGATAAAATGCTTTGGTAAACATAGATGTCTGATAGCTTGCTATAATAAAAACAGATCAGTTTCCCCATTGGTACTGATAAAGTGTTTACATAGATTTCATTAAATTCTTTTTTTGCAAAAGGTGTCTTTTGTATCCCTGAAGATACGTAAACTAAATTAAACATCTGCATGCACTGCATAGTAAACATCACATGTTGGTAGATGAACAGGATGTGTGCTTGCTGTCTATTTTTCACCTTTTGGGCAAGGACGACGAGCCTGTCTCCTGCCTCTGGCTAGAGACCCCATTACGACTTCTTAGCAAAAACCTGGGGTCGAAAGTTTCCAGCATGTGGATGAATCTCCGGCTTTTCCACTGTATACGGGCACCATATCTTTAGAGATATGCAACGTGACTGCATCCATAACAGCTGTCCACCGGGACCCTCTCTTGTCATACAGGAATGATTAGCTAATGGTGGCTGCTTTTTAGCGGGTGTTTTTGTGGACTGCTGTGGTCTTGTGCATCTCGTAGTGAACAAGTGTCCCACTGTGATACATGCGTCTTTTTGAGATGCTGAAATAAATGGGTCCGTGATCTGTTCTTAATCTCTAGTATTCTCTATTTACTAACATTAAGATAACATCTTCCAACTAATTTTTGGACTATGTAATATTTGCTGAAGGTGACGTAAAACATTGCATTGCCATGGCACTTACCTTCTGTTCTGTATTACTTTAATTGGGCTAGCAGTAGTGTTGCTGTGTGAGTGATCTAATTAAACTAATGACCGACATAGTGGGGGGGCTTTTAATCAGAGCAGTGTTAAACCCAGTCTATGAACTACAGGGTTAGGCAGATTAACATGGGATTACACCCATCTGCACTGCCAATGTCTAGGAAAAGAAGACAGAGGGAGACTGTGAGGAGACAAAATATGGCAAAGAACAAATTGGTCGGAGTGGCCACCTTCTACACAAACGTGTCAAAAGTTGTCAGCACAGAAAGATCACGTAACTGCAGTCCTATACTTCAGGCCTCTGAAAGATTGTATCAAGTCTTGCTTCCTACCTGTTGTGGCTAGCAGGATACAGAGATAGAAAGACATATAAATATAGATAGAGTTAAATTCTCACTGATCCCCTCACTTTTCAAAATCCAATTGTAGAACCCCTGATTTAGTAGATAGATAAATAGATAGATAGATAGATTGATTCTGCTTAAAGGCCACACACACACACACTAAGAGCCATGAGAATGATATAGATTAATACTGGTTGTGGTATTGTGAGAGATAATCCTGTCATTTCCACACAAAGGATTGCCTGCCAAAACAACTGTTAACCACCAGCTGGCTCTAACAGATGCCCAGCCGAGTACAAGCAATGCCAATATAAAAATGTGATCAAACGTAGGTGAGAAGAACGGGGCAGAAACAAGAACAGCAGCTCAGGTTGGCGGGAAAAGTAAATATCTTGGACACTCACGTACATAAACACAGTTCCTCCTGAGGGTTACCTGTTCTACTTTTTCCATCCTCCCAAGTGTACAACCACAGTGTTGTGCTGGTGTCCGCATCACGATCAAAATGAAATGATCACAACCCTGCAAGGTGTATGTTAATGCTGGGGCTACATGTGTTTTTGTGGTCTCTTTTAAAGGTTGTTTTACTACACCACAATAATTCTGGACTGGATAGAGCTGCTGTACTCAGTTCTTGGAAGATGGAGGCCATTAACTGGGGTACATATTACACATTATTGTCAATAACAACCACAGAAATGAGAGACTTATATTAATGCTTTTGAAATAAATATCATCATTCATAACAATGCAGCCTGTGGTACGACACTGATGTCTGTGATAGGCTATTATGGCTGCGCTCGTAGGTGATGTGAGACTCCACACAAACACAAACACACACATACACACACCCACGCTATCTGAATACAATGGCAGTCCCTCACACACACACGTACGCGCGCACGGACGCACAAGAAATACAATAAACCCACCTTGCCGTTTGTGGTTCCCCTCAAACCGGAGGTGACAGGAACAACGTCAAACCGGCAGATAAAAGGTTGGTCACGGTCGGAATATGATCAAGCCCTTGGTTGTGTGCTCCTCCGTAGATCCCCGGTACAAACCAGCGGGGTCGGGTGTGAGACGTATTGCCGCTATTCCCAATTCCCCATTCATTACCGGATATCAGCGGCTCTGTATCAATAGCCAGACGGTGACATTCTGACCATTATTCTCCTTCCTGCCGGTGAGCACGAGCTGACGTCTGAAGAGCTCCAGTGGCACGAGCCTCCTCCCGGTCAACGGGAGGTGATGAATTATTCAAGAAGGGGCGTGGCCAATACTCTACAGACAACAACAGAATTCCTGGCTACGGTTGAACCAGCAGCTGGCGCAATGGAGCGGTCAAGATATGGAGGTGGACATCTGGCGGTCGACAGGCAAATTACACCTACAACACACCCCAGGATCTGAGTATAAATTGTGTAGGAAAAAAATAAACACGAACACGAAATACAAAAACACAGCACAGCACCTGTCCTGACCACGTCAGTGTCTTTCCGCTTTGACAGTAAAGCACACCCTGTTTTGCTTAAACAGTATGTTTCAATGGCACACATTCTGTTACAGTAAGATATTCAGTATACACTTGGACATTAGGAATTGCCAATCTGTATCTCAGAGTCTGCAAAGCTGTACTATCAGAGCATGTTAAAGTTTTTTGTTTACCCTTTACATTACCCTGTATTTTTTGGTACGAAATGTATCGTATTTACATGCATTTATTTTTTTATATTCTTTTACTCTATTTTATGTTTTACTCTATTTTATGTTGTGTGAATACTCAGTTGCTGATAAAAATGTATTTGTATACTTGTGCAATGAATATAAAAGGATTCTGATTTCTGATTTATTGATCTTATAACTGAAGTTAACCATCTCTGAGTCTCAGTCAAATGTTCTCTCAGTGTTTTAATGACATATTGGTTGTTGAGGATTAATATTACTGCTGCATTAATGTGTATGTGCCATTTCAATTCTATAGATTTTAAAGGTTGAACTAATTTCAATAACGTCAAAAAAGGGTTAGTTATTTCGGTCAACAGCAATGCATTATATTCTATAAGATCATAACACATTTGAAGCATGGCTGTCCTTTGAGAACCGAATATCTCTAAAAAAAAAAGTCAACCTTTCATAGTCTCAGAAAAACAGCCTGTTTTCAGCTTTGTAACAGATATTTTCTAGCTAATCCAAAACATTTTTTAATTTTTTTATTTGGCTGAAGAAGCACATACAGTACTGAGACACAAAATTTTACAGTCAGGTCAATCAAAACATTTTAAATCAACACATCTGATGATACACAGTTTTCACTGGACAGGGTGAAATACTGTAATTGGAAAAGGGGCTACTCATTAAAAGCTGTCATACAAATGTAGTGGAGTCAAAAGTAAACTGTTAATCCCTGAGATGTTTTATGAATTGGAAATACTCCAGTAAACTTCAAAAACCTCAAATTTGTAGTTAAAGTGAAACTCTTGCCAAAATGCAACTTAGGCTTTTTTGTGAATGTAAATGAGTCAAACCTTCGTGTAAAAGCATAATTACGCTGAAAGAGGCACTTTTAAGATTTACCGTATTTTTGTTTTCGGGTCAAACTCATTTTAAATGGGAGTGCTTGGGGCACTTTAGCGATAGCATCAAAATCGCTATTTTTAAAACACTAAGAAGGCTCGACATAACATGAAACTTTGCTTGTAGTATCACCAGGGTCTCTACACATGAACACGAGCATTGAGAACATTGTTTTGTTCTCTTTTGTCATAATTATGCTTTTACATGAAGGTTTGACTCATGTACATTCACAAAAAAAGCCTAGGTTGCTTTTTGCCGAGAGTTTTGCTTTAAGTAAAGTTCTTGAGTAAATATAATTAGTTTTCCACACAAATTTTCACATTTTATTTTCTGTTTAACCTTGAAACAAAGATTGGCTTTAAACACACAAAAAACACATGACCCTTGTGGAATTCAATATCATTCAAAGCAAAACACAATTTACAACATCGACGAGGGTAGTAGCATTTCACAGCTGCGTATTTATGACGGACCACTTAATCCATAGCATACAAATCTTCTGAAACTTGCCTCACACATTCTGTGTCATCATGTCTTGCTGCAACAGCATCACACAACAAAGTTTTTTTCATGGCACACTTATTTGCCATAATTACAAAGACTAGATATGTTTCCCTTACATTTCCTCACTCCAGATATTCAGAAAATTGTCCCTTATCTAATAACAGTTAACATACAGCTATCTCAGCGCACATTGATAGATACTGTTGTTAAGGATAGTGGTGTATCCTGTAGAGTTGATGTGCTTCAACAGTGGCTTCATTTCATCGCAGTCCTTCTGATATTTGCCAAGAAATTCACTCTGGACCAAAAAGTTGGACCAACAGAAACATCTTCAATTAATAATTCACAGACCAGAAGATCACAAATCTTTTTGTCTTATTTTCCCTTTTATAACCGGAAAGGAACTGTTACCATATACAGTTAGTTGTGGTTTTCCTTAGAGCGCAACACCATAAATATGAAAAAAATATTTGAAGTGAAGTCTACTTACACTGTGATTCTAAGGTCTCAAGCTGAGCTTTCTTAATTTCCTTTTAATAATGTCTGAAACACAAGAAGAAGCAGGTAATGAATGATGACACTCATGTTAAATAGAGCCATGGACTGGGTGGCACCAGTTGTTTATATACAAGAGCAAAATAATGGATAGTACTCCCATCAAACTGTTTATCCTTGCCACATGGATGTTTTGGTCAAGAAACGTCTGTTCTGGCAAAATCACAGTAAAACTACACAGGTGTCCTTATTAAAGATTCCAAAACTGCACAACAGATATGCCCCACTGGTGGGAGGGCTGTATCCATTTGAAGGAGAGCAAAGAACCATGCCTTGTCTCATACAAATATAACTCTCACAACAGAATGGTACCTAACCATATGACAGAAACAACATTGCACATGTTTGTAGGAAGGAAATAAAATCTCCTCATTCTGTCCCTTTGGAGTGTCGAGGAAGTGTATCCAATAGGCTTCTCTCTGGAGGAAGATTCTGTCCCTGTTATCACCTCTCCGTGGCAATCTTAATGTCTCAATGCCCATATAATGTACTAAAATTACAAATAAAACACTTACGCTCAAGGATTCTGGTTTTTAGCTCCTGTTATGTTTTGCCTACATAATACATATTACATGGGCATTTTATGTGGTAAACCACATATTTAGTGTTACTTGTAATTCTCCCCTTGACCTTAATGTCATAACCTGACTTCAGATGGTTGAAATGATTCCCCTTTATCAAAGAATAACAGTGTATACAATTATGACAAGGGAATTTACCACTAGGGATCTGAGACAAATGATGATGAGTAGGCGTCTTCGAAGACTGTTTATAAAAATATCTAGGCAGAGTCTTGCCCCAAACCTCAGTGTGGAAAGAGTAAGAGTTTGATGGGAGTGTTGTCCTATATGGCACCGCATACTGAAGTTATATACATGAGTTGAGCTCGTAGTTTCTTATTTGTACTATCCGTCCATTTGTTGTCTGAAACCACTAATCCTTTTCAAGGTCACGGGGGGCTGGAGTTGATCCCAGCTGTCATTGGGCGACGGTGGGGTACACCCTGGACAAGTCACCAATTCATCGAAGGGCTGATATATAGGGACAAAGAACCGTTCATGCTCACATTCACACCTACGGACAATTTAGTGTTGATGAACCTAACTTCTGCATGTCTTGGGATTGTGGCAGGAAGCCGGACTACCCAAAGAAAGCCCTGCTTGGGGAAAGAATGCAAACTAAGTACAGAAATGCCCTCTCGAACCCAGGTCCTTCTTGCTGTGGGGCAACAGCTCTAGCAACTGCGCCACCATGCTGCCTCTTATGTGTACCAGCTATTCATAATCCCTTACTAGTTTGTGTGTGAGGTCTTAGTAACTACAAGCCAGTTCCAAGCCTCATACTAAATATGTTTGGACCAATAACACCTCAGATATAGCAAGTAAAGCATTGTGTAAATCAGCCACTCTGAAAGTTTGTAGAGCCATTCAATCAAGACTTGTAAAAAGAAAGCAGCTGTAGAATCAAAATCTAAAACTTAGCTTGGCAAAATTACCAGATGTTACTGTTGAATGTATTACATGAGTTCTATATGTTATTTATTTCTACCAGCTCTCACCAAATGTTCCTCTTTCCTAGTTGGACAATAAAGGAAGATACAGAGTGGAGCGAAAATGATCGTTACTGTTCCAATTATGGCCATGAGCCAGGGGAATCCAACCGATGCCACCATAGGACCTGTAATAGCAGGACCTTTGGACAGAAAAGACCATATTCAACACTTAAAAGAAGCAAATAAACAGCATCACACTCTGAAGCTGCCACTGTCATTAGCATCGCTTTAGTTTAATGTTTACGACAGGTTTAACCCAAGTGTTAACCTCTGGATGGGTCAATAACCACAAGGCCCCATGTTAAAATGCTTCACAACAGAAATAAACATGTTAACAATCTGGTGCAAAAAATGGTTCAGCATTTGTTTGAAAATCTGTTTCTAGACACAATAACCTCTGAATCTCTGTAGAGCTGATGGGGTCAGCAGAGTAGAATAAATTAAGATTCTGAGTTGATTTGACACTATAATTAACTACTCTTACATGTGAAGTAGTTTTTCATTGATTACTAACATCAAAATACTGATTATTGGAGTCACTGCAATATTTGTTTTGGCCATTCACAGTAGAGCCACTCTTCAATAAAGATGAAAAATGCTCACCTACACAGAATCCAATGCAAACTGCTATATCAGCAATAGCAAAAACTGTACCGTATACTGGCACATATCTCCGGTCTACCAAGTATCCCATGAGAGGCATTAATGAGGAGTCAACTGTGCCTGTTAGAAAAAAATATTGATTATGTCAGCCAACGTGTATTTTTTTTTTTTAATCAAACAATAAATAAAGGGATCAACTTACCAACTGATAAGCCAACAAATGCATTCAGAACAATCACATGATAGATGGTTTTGGAAAATCCAAACTGGAATATATAGACAGACAAATGCAGTATCATTGTTAAAACTTGAGGTGTGTCAAGAAGAAAAATGTTTACAAACTGACCATTCTCAATCAGTCCCATTATATCATTTTTGATTTGAACTGCTACTATTTTAAAATAATTCCGACATATTTACACTGCATTTGGGGCTTTAATCTAAAGTTTTGCTTTTTATGTAAACCTTTGGACTCACAGAAATCGTGGTTATTCCAGCTACGGTCATTCCAATACAAGCAAATAGCCACCTGTGAGATGAGATTAAAGTTGTATAAACAGGGACTGCATTGTCCTCTTGGTATATTTGGTACAAAAACCACAAAGAAATTACTCAAACACTTTTAGAACTCAAATAAATAAATACACTTATTTTGAAAAAAAAAAAAAAAAGCCATTTGCTTCTTTCAAAACATCATTCCAGAGGGTCTCAATACAATATCTCTGCTTCTTTTCTCTGCACAAACTCTGAAAGGCCTCTCAGTTTTTTTGCTCTATCAACACACCTTCCACTGTTTTGTTGTATCAGGTGACCACAGGCGTTAGATGCAATGAGGTAGGATATGCTGTCTGGCAGGAAGACAATGCCTGTCACCAAGACATGATGAGATGGAATAAGACAGCAACAGAGAAATATACAGCTATAGTTTCACTTTAACAACCAAGATAATTTGTAGCAAACACTTCTACAGGAAATTAACTTCAATTGCAACTGTAGTGTGTACATGACATGTATATAAACAAAAACAATGAATGCCTATATGGACTGTGAGCTCTAGGATTTGCACAGTTAGGCTTGTCTTGAATACCTAGCTGCCATTCGCTAGCACACATGGTCGTCATCATCCAGATAGGAAGGGCTGTCTCTACCGTGGCAATAATCAGAGTTGAAAAACATATGGATCCTGAAAAGCAGATTGAAGAGATTAATAATAATAATAATAATAATAATAATAATAATAATAATAATAATAATAATGGTTATAATTAGGGCTGTCAAAGTTAACGTGTTAATGCAACATCCTCTTAACGGCGTTATTTTTTTTAACGCACGATTAATGCTCGGTATTAAAAAAAAAAGAAATGCAAATTGTTTGATTTACGGCCGTCGATGGCACCTGTAGTCTTGATCCAGGGGATGGCAGAAGAATAAGAAAGGGAATTAGAAGAAGAAGAAGCGGGGTTGGCGGTTCGGGAAAAACACGGTGGACTGAAAAGCGAAAGGAAATGGAGAAAGGACTTATGAACGACAAATTCACTTTCAAAACACTGCCAGATGGTTCGGTTTCGATAGGACAAAAGTTATCTGCACGTACTGTCGACATGAAATGAGTTACCATTGAAGTACGTCGAGTCTCAAATATCATTTGCAAGCCAAACACACGGCAGATGCAGAGAGCACACCGCCCCCCCCCCCCCCCCCCCCTCCCCCCTCGCCAAAAGCAGACATCACCATGTTTTGATCCTATTTAGGGTGATGGGATATTTGAGCCTTTGATTTTCCTGCATGATTTGAAGTGTTGAATAAACATTTTCATAAAGCAAGCATATTTGCTCTTTCTTATGTTGTTAAAAGTATTAAGAACATGAAAAAATACATTAACGTACATTTAGAACAGAAAAAAATGTGCCAAAAAATTGCGATTAATTTGTGTATAATCGCTAGTTAACTATGGACAAAATTCGATTAATCGCGATTAAAAAAATTAATCGTCTGACAGCCCTAATGATAATAGTAATAGATAATAGTTTTATTAAACTTATATAAAACACACAGAAATGTCATTTTCAGAGTTTCAGGAAATTGTGGTTTTCCACCCGGAGTCCTAGGGATAGTCGGTGGAACAAGTCTCTGGGCAGATAGGTGAAATCATCATGAAATTTTTTTGGTAAATTTAGCAAAAATATCCTTTAAATATCTATCTATCTATCTATCTATCTATCTATCTATCTCCATTTATGAATTAACACACATAAATTGTGTTCAAAAATATTTTTCTTGTCTGAAACCTCTGCCCCAAAAGTTGCGGTTTATGTAAAGCAGATGGCCTGGGTGCTGGAGAGCAGACAATCAGGGCTGCACCACAACCTAACCCTAACCCCAGAAGACTGAGCAAGGGAGCCATTTGCTGGGCAGAGGACTGGACTGAGGCGGAGCCGGAGAGTACAGACAGCCTGAGGGCAGAATATCCACCTTATTCCTGACTTCGTGAGTTTACCCATGGTTCATAGCAGTATTCGGTTATGCTCTTCCGGTTGAACTGGCTGACCTCGGTGTTTACGCTAACGTAGCTGTCATGCTCACTCTAAAAACCGGCTTTTAACACAAAGAAAGCGACAGAATGGTTAAAAATCGGCGGTGGATACACAGTACAGATGTTTTAATAAGTCGTGAGGACAGTTCTCACAGTGCCTCACCCGTCAGTTCTCACGAAGTGGGCAGATGACATGAAGCATTAGCACGGCATCAGCCCGACGTTAGCGATGTAGCTAACGTCGGGCTAATGCTTATCTTATATTTTCTGAAGATGTTGATGGCGGAGAATTACGCAGTTACAAATGCACAGAAGCATACAACTACCTGCACAGTAACAACATAGAGAAAGTACTGTTGAAGAAACACAGCGTGTTATTTCTGAAGGACGCAGTAGCGCCCAGCCAGAGTGTCAATCAAGCTAAACATACAGCGTGGATAATGCTGAAGGAAAGTTAAGTTGTGGAGATAGGCGGCTGCTTGGACGTTGCTGGGTTAGGAAAGTCATGCAGCAGCTATTCTGTGGAAGATATTCATAAACCCAAATATTTATTTTAGTGTC
This sequence comes from Sparus aurata, assembly GCF_900880675.1. Classification (NCBI taxonomy): domain Eukaryota; kingdom Metazoa; phylum Chordata; class Actinopteri; order Spariformes; family Sparidae; genus Sparus; species Sparus aurata. The sequence goes on along the minus strand of NC_044209.1, from coordinate 4,844,670 downwards.
AAAGCCGCGAGCCGCGCTAGTCTCCGTTCCTCCTTCCTCAGCATGGCGTGTAGGGCGCAGGGCACGGACAAGTTTGTCTCAGTGGTTGATGTACTACACGAGACGTTTCTGAAAAAAACTTCAATTTTCATGAATTGTTGTGGCAACCAACAACGGCACATGTTGTACCTGAGCTCATTTTAAAAACAATTTAGCACTTATGACCTAACGCTAGTTGTTTAGGGCTAACTTAGCAGCAGCGGCCATCATGCAGTTGCAAGGCAACCGGAAACAGACAACCGCCGGCGGAAGTAGTTATCTGTCATGGCAGCCGCCATAGGCTCCCGAGGAAACAGGTGGATAGGCAGAGCTGTAGATCTCAGGCAGGCAGATGCACAGAGCAAGTCTCGGGGGGCCATAGACTCCTGTTGGAATTGGACAATTTCCCAAGCACGCTGAGACCAACATGGTGTACATGTATACTGTAGGCTATTTCTATTAGTCAAAATACCAGCAGCAATGAGAATGTATGGATCCTTCAGAAGAGTCAGCAGTGGAGTCCCTTTCTCCATCTGTAAAGAAGCAAGAAACGTATGATAGAGTTTTAGAGAGTTTTGTTTTTTCTTGTTTTCTTTCCCTGTTGTGTCTATCTATCTATCTGTCTATCCGTCTATCCATCTATCTATCTTCTATTTCCCCCCTCCTTTTTCCCTCACCTGATCCTTCCTAATGTGTGTGTGCGCTGCAGCAGAGACATGCACCTGTCTTTCATCAGCTCGTCGTCTGCCTCTACATAACACTGGTCTTTGCCTCTCTTTGCTGCCAGACTGCTTGTTCTATAACACTATAGTCAATCACATTGTCAATAATCATCTGTTTCTTTTTAAATCAGTTTTCAGTCAATGGCATCAATATTTTGAACTTTCATTGAATTTCTTCTGTGCACTCAAAGCTTTTTTTTCAGAATAACTGTGTCTTCAAACGCATTCAATAGAATACGAATTATAATAATTTAAACAATTTCCCCTTTTCTGTTAGTAAGCTTTTTTTATAGGAAAATAAAAAACAGATAAGTGCTACAAGGGTTAAATGTTTCACTGGAGAATACCTCTTTTTTTAAATTGAAAGTCTCTTCACAAGCCAAAAGTTTGCTTTACCACTGTTTGCACCGACGACGGTTGAAAGATGAGGAAATGTAGCCCTGCGTAGACAGTGAAACAGGACAGTCTCAAACACAAAACATTTTTTCACACAGATTGGCAAGACTCAAATGTTTGGTCTTGTATGCAACATTCCACAGTACCTCCACCCAACACAGCGATGACAGCCAGAACCAGGAATGGAGCCATCTTCCCCACATACTGATACATCACACTGCCAAATGGAGCGCCGGCTTCATGATATGAAAGAGATATGTGATATAGTAAGCTACAGTGAAAAAGTTCAACATGTTGTTAGTGGAAAAAACATCGGTGGTGAATTACATAAGTGGTTTTCAAACTTTTTGTGCCCAAAGCACCCCAGTCTGTACAAAATAGCTTCTATAACACATGTTATCTAATCATTATCTGTAAATGTTCATTTTTATCTTCTAACACAAAATAAAATTTGACAAATAACTATATGACTCATGTAACAATTATTGACAAAATGTTTTAAGAATTCATGCGAAACAATTTTCTCCATTGTTGTCTTCCTTCACACTGGCTGTCACTCAGAACCTTTGAAGTGTCACACTAATAATTCCCACCAAATACGCAGGTTCGCAGTAGATTTTTAAACGATTTTTTCAGGTTTTAGAAATTACCTCTGTACTGTGAAATAAAATCAAATGCAGTACCGTTAAAGTAATTTAAAAAGAATATTCATTACCTGGTATATTTGTATATTGCAAAAGTAATGTATGGTTACAACAAAATCCCAAGGCACCTCTGGACTTGGAACACGTAAATTAGATTCTTAGGATTCAAACCTCCATGCTGGTAGGGTAACTTTCAGTGATATGCAAGGATGGTAAACAAAAAATACATTTTCATTTTGATGTCCATTTTCAGAACATCTTTCCATCATTTTATTTCAGTCCAAAGGATGTGACTATACATGTTCTCTAGCCCCTCCTCTCAGTGCCTCTCTCCACTCCTAACTAACCCTAACCTTAACCCCCCTTACCCTATCCCCAACCTAGCAACAAGATAATAGGCGAGTTCAAGATCAAGCAGTGCTGCCTAAATCGTGATGCATGCTGGTTAAAATGTGTCCACGATGACCTGGATGGGAGTGGTTTCTGCTCTGCATCTGATGTCACATGACCTTAAGTTATCGCGGGAGCAAGGCTGCTGCAGAGCATTCGCGCAGTTGCTCTCCAGGTACTGTGCGATCCTAGACCCACCTTCATGACGTCAGGACTTTGCCCTAATTGGCTCTCATCTACGCTGACGTATATGACGTGTGTTTCGATGAATTTCCATATCCATAAGCGCCTGTGCCTCTTTTCTACTCAAACATCAAATACTTTCAGATCAGTAGTAGCCGTGGGGCCGCACCTGTGGATAGTCACCATGAATAAACCTATAAAATCCTTCATGTAAGGCAACAACCCTGAAAGATGTCATCAATAAACTGCTCAGTTCTGTCATCTTGTGGTGATGATGGAGAAGTGGTTAACTGCTGTGTCCAGTGTTATCTGTACTATCCACTCTTATTAATTAACCCTTTCTGTTCCCGTCACATTAATAATACAAAGAATTATCCTGAGCTATTCTGTGTGTGATGAGATGGCGCAGCGGGACAAGGCATCTGATTCAGTCATTTGTTCTGATTATTGTATTTCATTCATTCAGTGAAATGTATTTCATTCATTGTGAAAAATGTTGCTATGAGAAAATGCTTCATCTTATGTGTCTATAGTTATGCTTATTTGTTAAATGTAGTCAGAAAATTCCCCTCAGCTGTGATATGATCATGCACCTAAGCACAGTTATCATCATAATAATTAATAACTGTTGTAATTGTATTGTATTGTTATTAGTCAAGACTTACTATAATGTACCAGATAGACAAAGTTCAAGGAAAACGGAACATGATCATTTACAGTAAGACAACATTTAGGCTATTCATCTACTCTTGATGAGCCACTGTGTGACCGTTTTGAAGTGAAGCAATTACAAAGTATCCAAATTTGAAGTTGTTATTGTGACAAAGCTGTCACATTATGTTGTCTCTAAATATGAACTGTCTGTCTATATATATAAGTACTAGATAAATACATCCTCTGCAAAAAGTCACACTTGACACGGGTCTTGATCCCCGGTCGTCTACATGCAGCACGGCAGCAGTTCCACTGCTCTATTCCCTCAGCCTACATGTTTTGATTGACTACTATTTTGAACATCTCAGATTGAATAATTTCTGAAGGAGATTAATATGAGAAAAAGGCCAGCAAAGTTCCCATAGCATCAGGTAAGAAAACTGATCGCAGTCGTTGTTGTTTGTAATCAAACATTAATGGAATTTCAATTTCCTCCACTTCTTCGCCGACGAAGAAGGCAAACACCGCAACCCCAGGTCACGTCACATCTACGGGAAGAGAGAGTGTCCGACTTAATAGCAGCGTTTGTATCCCCGCCCCTGCCGTCGCCAGCAGATCTCGCTGATGCAGTCAGGCAGCAGGAGGTCAACTTGAACGCGCCTAATAATTTCAATATGCTTGACATCTTCATATCAAAAGCACAACATCTTGGAAACACTGTCCACCAACTTTAACTGTGTTTGAACACCAAGCATCGATGCTATAAACACAGAGTCCAACTGTTTTCTATGCGCTTTAGTCCTGTGCTCCATAGGCTCAGAACATGGTCCAGCCTTCAAGTGCAACAGCTTGTGGTGGAGAAAGGATTCTGTGGGCACAACAGTCTCTGATTTCACAGCCCATTTCCTTTTCCTGGCACTGGACATTAGCCAGGAGCCGTGTTTGTCTCAACATCCACTGCTCATAATCAAAAGCACCTGCTTTCTTCTCCAATGATACTGACGGTATTTCAGCAATAGGCAGTTTGTGTTCCGGGCAATAAAGCCGAAAAGTGAGAGTTAGAAAATAGTTGTTTTTTTAGCATAATTGGAGAAGCTAATGGCCGGTGCATCTTTATGCATTGCTGTTGCCTAGCCATCACTTGACTAATCAAACAGTTTTAATATTGCAGTTCTTTTATTATTTTTATATATTTATCAGTACAAGCTGTGTCTGTATACACACCTATCAATCCTAAGGCCAAACCAGTGAAGGATACAGCCATCGCACGCCCTCTCTCCTTGTCATCTTTGTACACATCAGCCAGCATACTCATTCCTGCAAAACAGAGGAGCTAATAATGATGATGATGATGACGATAATAATGATAACTTTTGTGCACATGTTTTGCTAGTAGACCGAATTCAATATTGTAAAATATGAAAAAAAAAAAAAAAACAGACAACAACATATGTCTCACCTGCCACAGACAAGAAGGATCCACCTACACCTTGCACTGATCTGGCAAACAGCAATAAGATGTAACTAGATGAAAAGGCGAACACTTTCAAGAAACAAGGACATAGAGATTTAGATAATAAATCAAGAAATAACTGCTTGTAACAATGATAATAATAATAATAATAATAATAATAATAATGAATGCTTGTCCTGGTTAAAAAAAAACACACAAAACAGAATTTAGATATACTTTATTTTGACTGTGTAGGACTCCTCCACGAAGAGGAGAGAGGGTAAGGGCCCTAATGGGTTCACTGTAGTCTGGACTGCTAACATGTGCCACCTGGTGGTTGTTTGTGCACACTGCAGCTAATGCAAATATCTGGTTAAAAAAAAAAATCCGCCCCCCTTTTCTGCCACGTCGTGGACCTTTAACGCTGCGGTCAAGGCATCATACACAAGTAGAGACATCTGTTCTACATGATGATAATGATTTTTTGAAAAAAGGGGGGAAAAAAGCAAAATCAGGAGCCCTTGTCTAATGTAATACTTACAGGTAGTTGCCAAGATGTTAATGCAGAAACCAGCACACATTGGTACATGGTATCCAATCCTGTGCAATATACAATATATAGATTGGGAAAACTGAGTCATGTGTTTTTGAGCTTGATAAATGTCTGCCTATTCACAAAAGATCAAATTTGCCCACCTGTCAGTAAGTGTTCCAGTGAAGGGGTTGAAGATAAGCTGTATGGTGGACTTGGAGGCCAACAAAAGTCCTACTTTGGTGTTTAGTTCATCAAGCTGAGTACCTGCTCCAGAGCAGTTTGAATCAGGGTTCTTGTTGGTCCTGGAGGCATTATTGAAGAACTCTCGGTTTGAGTGTGAAGGTGCAAATATGGAGCCCCACGTCCCTGATAGGTTACTGACTGACTGGATGAAAACATAAGTGACTGTTGAGTCAGTGCTGTTCACAGAAGGGGTTGTGGTAGCTTGGTCCATCCTGTACAGGTAACTTGGAATGATTGGCACTGTCAACAAAATAAAGCATAACAAAATCTTAATTTTTAAATTGGATTTGATCTCCTCAGTAGAAAGCCCAAAAATGACATTCACTGTTATCAATGATATTTTTTAGGTGACGTTGATGAAGATAAGAAAAACAAAAAAATTCACACAGAGGCAGGAAGGGATCAGAAATGAGAGAAGTGTAAGATACCAAAATAAAACAGAAAGCAGAACTAAACAATATGAAAAAAACAAAAGCATGGCCTTAAGATAGATGAGATATGACAGATTAGTTGGTCATTCATTCTATAAACATCAGTATATAATATCTCATAAACTCATCATATGGCTTGCCTATAACATATCTTAACCAGTTCATGTAAAGGATTTTATGTTGATGCTTCCATTAAATTTATTACACCGTGCAAATCAGCTGTACTCCAAATACCCTTTTAGTTATGATTTTTAAAGTTTGAGCTACATTTCTGCATTTTTGCGATTCCTTGTATGTGTTTTCTGAACCTCACCAATCATTTATTTTTCATTGTATTGGGTTGACATTTTTCATTATTTGCATATATATATATATATATATATATATATATATATAATTCAAAGATGTTATATAACTCCTTCATCGTTTATGATTTTTTTTAAAATTAGCTGTTTTTTCACACTTTGCACTGCCTGTGGTATCAATTCAGTTTCATTTCAATTTAACCAATACAGCTATTGAAACCAATAAAGCCGGATGATAACACCTGAAACAGGTTTTCGGTGGGTTACTGCAAAATGGACTGCAGTATATCCAGACTTATTTAAAAGGGCGATCATAATTTATTCCATCATTAAGCAGTTAAATGTGATGTTTGATTTTTATCAGAGAAATAGAAAACTGTGTGTTTTTCTGAATGTACTGTATATACATACATACATACAGACAGACAGACAGACAGACAGACAGACAGACAGACAGACAAACATACATACAATGGATATCAACATTTTCACACACCAAAGTTTCAAGCATATTAGAATAATACTTCCTTGGAAAATCTACAGTCAAAATAATGTGGCTCAAAAAGGTGTTTTTCAGCTCTGAAGCTATATTTATTTTTGACACAAAGTTTTTTTTTTATGCAGGACCATCTAGATGTTATAGAACCGCATTCATGCACATGAACCAAAATTTCGTTAAAAGTCATCTTTCTGGTTAAAATGACATCCTGTCATTAATTTGATTACTGTTACCATTCAACGCCAACTATTTAAATGAACTGATGTTGCCAACTTTCCTCAGGGTCTCTGTGATGTTCAGGACAAATTTCAACTCCATCCACTGAAAAATAAGCAATCAGTGAAGTTTCGAAGACACATACAAGGAATCACAAAAATGCTGAAATTTAAGTCCGGGGGCCAAACTTAAAAAATTCACAACTTAAAAAGTATTTCAAGTACACCTATAGGATTTTGCAAGGCCCCATGAAATTGATGTTTCAACATAAAATACATGACATGAACTGTAAAATGATCTTGATTTTGGGTGAGTTGGCATGGAATGACCCATTTCTTATGAATTGCTTTGGAGTAGGATAAAATGGAGACCTACAGCTTACTGCAAGTACCTCAAAATTGTACTGTACTTGTGTAACTGGATTTCACCACTGGTTGGTTAATTGTCAAGATGGATAAAGTGTAATAACAGGTTGTTTGTCTGAACCTACCAACCACTGAGACTAGCATGTGATCCAGGAACAAGGCGATAAACACAATAACCAGGACCATCTTCTTCAGCTGGGCCTCCTGTCTCAGCCAGGTTAGTAGGTCTAGGTTACACAAAAGACATGCTCAGTGTTTGGCCTTTTATTCCAACTTGTCACAAAAGAGAAAGTGAGAAATAGTATAAAGAGCTAAAAAGTGTATATAGGGAGGAGGTCAGGGATGGACTCTCAGGAGTTTCAGACTTAAGTTACCAACATAATGAAGTAACCACCAAAGTTCCACATTTCCTATCCGTTTTTCGCTGTTGTCGTCTGAAATTACCATAGCAGTGCAATTTTCATTTCAGATTTTGCCACAGGTCTTCTATTGATGACCTAGAAGGCAATGTATGCCACAAAACACTTGATCTGATCCTTAGACCAACGCAGTAGGCCTAATCACATCCATAGAGCCAACTGGTGATCTCTAAGGTATGTCCATTCATGAGGCTAAGTTCTGAAGTCTTCGTTATTTCTTTAGATTAATATTCTGAGTTTATTTATCCATCTATCTTTTCAGTGCATCTCAGGGTATTTCTATGTAGGCTATGTGACAATAAAGACACTAGGTTATGCCCTGGCTGCACAAATGTCAGTCAAATGTAATTAGCTGTCTCATACACAAAAATACAACATTGGGCAAATAAGTGTGATTATCTGCTCTTACTGCTTATTATGAGAAAAAATCATGTTCAGATGTAAGACACCCCTTTATGTACAACGGAACCCCTATATGTTGGCTAACACTGTTGGTGACGTCACAGTGCGCTTTTGCTTACTACTAGTTCGATCTACTCTCGATCTATAGGGTATAGGTCTATAAGAGAACCAGACCCTTGCCCCTGTATGTATAAGCCTGCATTTGCCTTACTAGAATCAAACAACATGGATATTGCATTTGTGTCCTCATGACTATGATGATGACTTTTATTTAATTGCATAGGAGTTCATAGCCCATGCATAATCAGTGTTTATGTTCCAAAGTAAATAAACATAACACTGTGAAGATTCTATCATCCTTTGTTGCATGACAACTCAATCTTTCTGTGACAACGATTGAGGTGGGGTGGGTCTTCTATGTCTCGGGTCCACATCACCATGCCTACCTCTTCAACTGCTTTCACAACTTTGCATTTCAGAGCGATCAGGTCAGAAATCTTTTGCACCCAGTCCCTGCTCGGAGCACTACCGCTAACACTTTCCTCTCAGAAAAGGACACCAAGGTGGTCGGGCTATAATGCAACAGGACATCCCACTGAACCTCCTGGCTGTAATAAACTCAGAATATTCATCTTAAGACACGACAAGGACCTCAGAACTTTGAGATCACCTCATGTAAAGCCTAGAGATCACATTGCCTTCTGGGTCATTACAAAAAGACCTACAGCAAAATCTGAAATGAAAAATAGCACTGTTATCATAATTCCCAGTTTCCAGTCATGAGCACAGCACCTACAATCATTTAAGAGTTTCCCATTTTTCGGTTTTCAATTTTTAAAATGAAAAACGGGATACGAGACCCTTTCCGTTTTTTCACTTTCTGATTTTGGGGTGAAATATGAGAAACGAGTCGTTTACTTTTTTTGACTTCCAAATGGAAGATGAACAGCTGCAAGTACACACCTTATACCTTCGGATACCAGCACATTAAATATACTGAACTGTCAAAAGAATCCAGCAAGTTGTCAAACATTCAAAATCCTTTGTTTTACCCTTTGTTTTGTTCTTTTTTTTTTCAAATATTTCCCCTATTGCTTCCATTTGTCTGCTAGACATTTCTAGATATGATTATTTAAACTACCAAGGCCTGTACTCACAAATATTCTGAGAATTCTCTGAGTGCTCCCAATTTTGCCACAAAACCTCCAGCATGGAGTCCTAGCTTAAGTGTAAATTAGGAAATGTTTTTGAGCATTTCTGAACAAGGCAGGGATCAAAACTTATATCCCTGTGGGGAGGCGGGGTTGACCCTGTTGCGAAGTGTGACACATCCTTTTTAAAAGTTGTGATTGGTTGTTTAAAAAAAAAAAGAAAGAAATAAAATTAGTTGTAATCGGCAGGACGTGGATGGTGTAATTGATTAGCCTCATTAAATAATTTATTCTATAAGACATCATCTAACAATTAATATTATTTGATTAAATGAATATATGTGTTGAATACATTAAAGCAATTTTAAAAGAAGTTTCATATAAGAAGGGGACAATAAAGAGCTACTTTTGTTAGTAAGATCACTGTGCTGAAGGAAAAAGTGACAGTACTGTTGCATATTTTTCAGGGTTTTTAAAAAAACATTTTTATAGTTGCCTAATATTGTAGCGTTATGATCACTTTAATTTCTACTGTTATTGTGTGTTGAGACGTGAGCGCATCTCTCATGAGATTGATCAAAAACATTATCCCTGCTTGATCCACACTGCAGTGTTAATTAACTCACTCTCATTCAGCATTTGGAGAATATTAAAGGAGTCATCACCTGGTTTTTTACATATCCAGTCCCTCTTGGATCGCTTTGGATCAATTCTTAAAACTTATTAGAAAAAAAAAAAAAAAAAAAAAAAATCAAACATAGAGCTTGTTCTGACCCTTTTTCATACCGCGACTTTCTCACGCGAGATTATGCGCGAGGTTTTGACCAGTACGGATGTGCATTGTATTAATATGTAATGAGGCGCGTGTTGATTGGCCGCAGGAAGGACAGAGCCGGAATGGGGGGCGAGCCTGCATGCACACAGACTCCAAAACATAAACAGCCCGCTGTCATGGCGCACACACTAAATGACGAACCTTACGGAATTCAGGCATTTAAGTAAGAGCCGGAGTCGGAAACCGAACGGGAGAGTGAAGAGGCAGAGACGGTGGAAGAGACACTTTTACAGCAGGACGTCTCTGAATGGTAAATTATTTTTTTCCTTCTTACTTTTCACACTCGTGTTTTACATGTAAGACCTGAGTTTTAATGCTGGCGGTCACGATGTATGGCGTGAAAATGACAGAGAAATAAGCAGATTCGGCGTGCTCACTCAGAAAGTCTGGCTGAGGACGGCTGTGAGCCGATGCTTAATATGCAAGTAGCCTCCTGTGGTAACGTCACCACCGGAGCAGAGTCAAAATCTCGTGCTTTAGGAACGCGCACTACTGTGCGCTATTCCTGTTCGGAAAAAGAGCCAAAGCGAAAAAAATAAGCCACTTTCAAACTCCAGCTTTTCAGGAAAGTTTCAACAGAGGTCCAACACCAATATGCATGATTTAACGAGAGAAATTGTGATTTCCGGGTGATGACTCCTTTAAACATTTTCACAATATTTTACATTTTATCATTGAGAGCGACTTTAGGGGCAAAGATACTTTGAGGATTACTTTTCTCCTTTTCAAGGATCTAGTCTTAATTTAAAGAATAATGCATGGAAATGTCATAATTCAATTCTTTCTCTTTTCTCCCAAATTTTCTTAGAATTTCGTCACAAGGAGCAACTCTCAGGAATACAGCCCCACACTTGCTTGTAAATTTGAGGACCAAAAATACAGCACAAAGTATTTCACAGCAGTTCCATCAAGACATTTTCATATTTTACGTAATACAGGTAATCTCCATGTTTTCCCTTTTTACAGACAACAATTTCCATAACAGATTTGAGAGAATGCTTAAGTTCAAACTTACCCATATTTTCAGGTTTTACCAACAGTGGCGAACAGTAGAGAAGCTGACAAGGTATGACCAGTGTGAGGTCTCTCAGCAAATATAGAGAGGCAGGAAGGTTTACAAAGGGCAACACCTTATCCTGGTACAGGGTCACAAGTGGTACTGTTTGTTGCTTTCATATCTCAGTTGATATCTCTTGTACCACAGTGTTTAAATATGTATCTTTAAACTAGGATACACACCCTCGACCTGCTCTGTAGTTTGGAACATCCTGAAGCGATGCAGCAGTAACGTTGTGGATGGCGGCAGAAACGATCCTCTTTGAGCAAATCTGCATTTCCTGTCAATGTGAACTGAGTTTCAAGATGGTAATATCGATTATTTGCCACCTTGAAAGGCAAATATATAGACACTGTCTGAGTGGTAAGGAACCTATTGTAATTTGTCTTTAATCCAGAAAATGTACCACATTTATCAATGATCTCAATTAAAACTGGTAGAGATTTGGATGGATCATTCATAAATAAAAGCATGTCATCTGTGTATAAATCACATTTTTTTGGTTACGGTATTTGTTTGAATGGTCACTTGCTTGTATAGTTTCAGCTAGAGGCTCTTTAAGAGGCTTATTGGATACACGTTTGCCCAGCCAGGATGAAAAGGCATGGCTATGTCAAGCCAGGTGTAGATAGTTGGGATAAGTACATGCGCTTCATATTTCGCGGCTGCTGAACAACAGCTCCTGATGGAGTTCTATGAGGAGGTGAAAGATATAAGGAAAAAAAGGAAATACCAATGCCATAATTAAAGAAAGAGAGAAAGCCTGGCAGACAATAGCAGACCGGCTTAATACGCAAGGAGTCCACAACTGTACATTTAATAAACAGTGCTTCACTGGAACTGTCATAATTAGGCCACGATTAAAGGACTAAAGGAGTTACTTTTCAAGTCCACTTATCAACTGTTGTACACTTTGCTATAAATGTGGCAAGTAGAGGTGCATGTTACTCAGGAAATGTAGAGTATGAGTAAGTGCAAACAATTATCCACAATGTGTGTCATTTAATCCATTTTTCTCATGTTACGTTTTTATCTATTTTATCTTTCTCTCCTTCATAAAGAACAAACTTGTCTGGCCATAAAAGGACCTGGCAGCAAGTTCAAATTAAATACAAGAACATTTTGCAGGCTGGTAAGTGACTTTAAAGTAGATAACAGTGAACAAATGAGGTGAATAGATTAGGTGTCTGCAAACATGTTGAATGTCTGTATGATTGTAGCAGTATATATATATTAAAAAAAAGCCTATAGAAGTGGCACAGGGGGCGGCCCACCAAGCCAGGATATGACCCCAGCGGAGGAGCTGGCACTCCATTTAAATAAAGGGAGGCCAGTGATGGAGGGGATCCAGGGAGGGACAGTAACAGACTCTGTCCCAGCCACAGAAACTGTCCACTTCATACAAGGTACATATTGCAGTACTACTGCACATGGAACACAATCAAATAACTATATTATACTGTCTGACTTTGGATTTCCTTGCAGTGTCTGGAAAAACCCTTACACTTTTGGAGCCACCAGAAGATGATCTGGTTAGTACACTGTATTGAAATCACAGGCTTGGTATGTCCTGTGAAATCTTAATTCAAGTTCTCTCAATACATGTATGTATATGGCAGGGGGAAGGCACATCTGCAGCTGCAGAATGCACTTCTGCAAAGGGACTGGATATTAAGTCAGTGATGTGGTGCTAACAGAAAATATGTGTAACAGGACCCACATGCTGCACAGTCTCCTAAGCAGCCTGGTAACCTTGTGAGTATTGGCTTAAGTAAATCTACATTATGCACAAATCCTGCTGTGCTAATTGACATTTCTTTTACAGACTTCACAAACTGTCAGAAGACTATACACAAAGCACCTGGAGAGACAGATAGAGCTGGCAGATGTTAAAAACAAACTCAAGAAGAGAAAGCTCCAAGAAATGGAGCTGGATCTTGCGATTAAACCCTGGACACTGAGGAAACTGGACCTGAAAATCCAGAAACTAGGAAGAGAAGTGAGTATTTCAGTGCACACAGTAACCATAACTGCAATAAAGTGTTTTAATCTTTGTTGCTTTTGCTCTCTCTAGTCCAGGATCCAAGCAACCAAGACAAATGAGGACTGCCGGGGGGGCTCTCCTCTCCCTCTTCTTAGGCCTTCAATGTTATACAGTACTGTGCATGCAGCAATGACATTACAGGCCTTGTCCGGGGAAACCCTCAGGTGGTGCAGGCACTGAAACCGAGATTTCAGAAGGCCAAAGGTCATCTCGATTTGAGCCCTTGTCTTGCTGTGTGGATGGTTGTAGGCCTGCTGTGGTGGGGTTTGGGGGTCCGCAAGGGGAGTCGAGAGGAATGACTCGCAGGCATAGCCTTTGTCTCCCAGCAGCACACCAGAGAATTTGCCTGATAATGCAAGATATCATTTAGAAAACTACACAGCAGAGTTAAACACTCATGATGTCCAAGGTGCTTACAGTACAAATAAAAGGTTTGGCTTACCTTGTGAAAGTCTCTCATAAATTGGACTAGCCCGAAAGACTCTGGAGTCATGCACTGAGCCAGGACACTTTGCCTCTAAATTGTTGACAAGGCAGTCGGCATCACAGATCATCTGAAATGTGAAGTTGTAACCTATAAAGGTTATTTAATGCACAGAATTTATTCATGTAGGTCATAGTAACCACACATCCCTCTTACCTGAACATTGATGCTGTGGAAGGATTTCCTGTTAATGTAATCTCCCTCATGTTCTTCTGAGGGGCGTTTGATCCTGATGTGTGTGCAATCCACTGCACCAATGATGTTCGGGAAAGCTGTAACAAAAAATAGTGAGTATCCAACTGTGACTGATGAAATTATAAACTAATGGTTGCACGATGAAATTGAGGTTACCTGCTATCTTGTAAAACTCCCCCTTGATGTAAGGGGTCTTCTGTGGCCAGAGAAGGTGATGAATATGCTGATGAATGACTTCAGCGCCAGACAAACATGCCTTATTGTGCGGCAAATGGTTCCTTTATTGAGGTTCTCTGCATCCCCAACGGAATAAAGGAAGCTCCCACTTGCAAAAAATCTCAATGTAACACAGACGATCTGTGGCACAGTGAGAGCATGGCTTTGTGCTGTCTGGTGCTGTATTTTTGGACCCAGAACAGACTGATGAGGGGATGAGGAGCAGGTGAAGAGAGAGTTGAGGGAAGAGGACAGGTGAGATAACGAGGAGGAAGCACAGAGGAAAATAACACTGGCAGACAGAGGGAGACAAACCTGCAACAGGGGGAAAACCGAGGGAACACGGGAGACACTGAAAGGACACAAGAGGGCATGGAAATCAAAACATAAGACAAAACAAGACACTGAACCATGACAATAACAACCAAAACACACCGAACCATGACACTATTCTTTTTTTAAACTTTTTGCTCAATTTTTTTTGAGCAAAGAAGAGATTAATTCCCACAGGCCCTCCGCAATGATGCTGACATGTCACTCAACACAATGTTGTTAAACTTCTTGAGACGGTTCGGTGGGGTTGGGCAGGGGTATGGGGAGTCAGGGCTGTTGATGAATCTTTTTTTTGAGTTTGGTAGGAGGGGCAGGGACAACTGATTTAGCATAATTAGCTTGCTAGAGAGCTTTAGCTACAGACTCATTTAACCCCACTGCCTAAAGGAATGGCACAGGAGATTGTTCCTTCGTGGTGCCACCAGACTTTATAATACACACTCCGTAACGCACATATAATGTGCTTTAAATTATTATTACTGCTAATACTGCCCTTATCCTCGCGTACCTTAAGTTCCTCTTATTTTTTCTCTTCTACCTCAGCATTTTGATTTTAAAGCTACCTAAGCATGTTATTGTAAACAGTATGTTATTGTATCTTTTAATATTGTAAGGGATTTATAACGTTCTCCATCTATCTAAACACTTACCTGCACTGATTAAATATAGGTTAGAAAGGAAGGAACTGTCACTCAGAAATGTTCTGTACCGCACCCTCCAAAACACTGAAGATCAGCAGAGTTTCTTTTCAACATGGTCAACCTTATTTTCCAGGACCTATACTGTTTTAAGCAGTCCTGTGATCTTCTTATCAGTGTCCACTTCATTATCTTCAGTGGCACTTCAACTTCAGCAATTTGTTCATTGAGTAACTGAAAAATGTGTTTGGTCTCCTGTATATCTATATTCATCAGTCTAAGCAAGAGTTTGTTTTTGCTGCCATTTGATGTGTCCTATAAAGTTTGGAGGGTGATATTGTTTCAAATGGCGGTCAACCAAGTGAAGACACTCAATCCACTGGCTTGGATTCTTTCTGTCACAATTTGGGGCTCAAAACACAGTTGAGTACACAAGCTAAATGACACATTACATTTGTAACTTGAAGTGTTAAACAAATATTGATAACAAGTTATACGTTGGCAGACCGACTCTGCTCAACTTCTAGCACACATCTATCTCAGTAGTCATAATTCTAATAAGTTACTCAGCATTTCATTACTAGGAGCAACTGCTAATTCTAGGATGCTTTATGAATATGGCCCAAGCACTTAACAACAAATTGTACTTTTCATGCAGTTAGGATACAGGACAAAGGTCCTGTTTGCATTGTTTAACTATGTCAACTGAATTATAAGCCATGACCTGACACCTGTCTCATGCGCAAACATGGGAATTGTTTGCCAATGAGACTACCAGCTATCTGAACACTGTCACTCATTGGACAAATATTTGATGGCTGGGATTCTCTGTTAGAATTTACTTAGAGACTTTAAGTATTAATACAATTTATAAAGTCTATATCTATAGATGTCATTAAGTGTCCATAATTCAGTCTGCATCAAGTCTGCTTCTGTTTCTCCCTGGGTGATGTCAGTACTCTAAGATAAGCTTCTATGTCGGAGGCTCTGGCCCCAAGTAAACATCAAACAGTGGCTTGCAGAGCTAACTTAATGTTGCAGGGGTATGGAGGCGTTTCGCCCTGTCAGCGGGGTCTGGGGAGGCACACGAGCTCGCAGGACTAACAACTGCTCCCGTGCTACGGGTGAACAGGGACAAACACCACAGCAGCTGCAGATGGATTGAGCCAGTGCTAAGTCTAGCAGGCATTGTTCCAATAGAGAGAAGCTACTCTTTTTCGTAGTCTCTTATAGAGACACCCTATCTGTAACTGCTGTATAGTCAGCACACCTGAGCACCAATGTGGCCATATTGTCTTTTAAGTATTTAACATACAATTTACATGCAACTAACGCACTGATCAGTGTTGTGAATTCACAGCAGTGGTGCCAGTGGCACCCCAGGTATTCTCTTGTCATTTAGAAATTATGAGCGCTGCTCTCAGAGGCTCAGAAGACCTCTCCAGCTGTTAAGGGCTGGTTTGTCAGTGTCTGAACCCCATAATGGCTGACTGTGGCAAAATGCGATACAGAAAAAAAGGTAGATGGAGAATGAACACATCAATACTAAGATACAAGAATTTTAATTAATTGTTGGAGGAGGATCTTAAAAATTTCTTTGAAATTATTGCTGGTAGTACAGCTACAAGAACAATGGAATGGGAAACTTCAAAGGCTTATGTTGTTAATCTTATGTGCGATCTGTTGAAGACTTGTAGGTAATAACCCCGCGTGCCTAGCTATATTCCCTCTTATTGACTTACTATGCATTCAGACCAAAGGCGTATAAAAGAGGAAAATGATCCCGGAAGTAATTCACTTTCTATTGGGAGCCAGGCGGAGAAGGAGGGAAAAGTGGAAAAGGCAGAGGCGGGTGGAATAGGCGGATTAGGAGGAAAAAACCCTAACCCTATATGTAATTAGCTCAGTCCCAGAGAACAACCTGCGTAATCTTGGTTCCTACCAAACATTCGTTCCGAGATGGCGCTGGAAATGTTGATTGCTGCCGTAGCAGAACACCCAGTCCTCTATGATTTGACCCTGTTCCCATATGGATCAATTAAAGAAGGCTGATGCGTGGAAGAAAATCGCTCTAGTTGTTGGTTTGCGTGGTGAGCTTTTAATTGTGTAATATGTTTGTAAGAAAGGAGAGAAATTATTGCATAAGAGCGTTGCAATGTAGCATGCTAGCATGCTATCAGTCCTTGCTTAATGTGAATGCAGGATGACTGATGAGATTAAAATATAGTTTGCTATTCGTTACAGTTCCGTTATTTTGGATTAATTGTGCCAAATGGCAGGTTTACGGTGCCTAGCTTACAGCTTTGCCCGCCATAAAAGTTGCCATAAAAGTTGCCTCCAGTTTCGTTTATCTGTCCTGGTGTATGGCATGCATACTGTAATGTACAGTATAATATTTAATGTGTTGCGACTGCTTGAAACTTAACAATTATAATGAAATTGTAGTAGGTCTACCATTTGATCTCTCTGGTTTCAGAAAATAATATACCATGTGCAACCTGCAATTTCATGTATTGATATTCACATTCCATTTTTGTTTGTTGTGTGTTGTCTATTCAATAGATAGCTAATGCAAGAAAAAATGGAAATATCCTTGAAAGACAGTTGAGGAAAGACAGGAAGAAGGAGAAAGAGAGGAGAAAGAGTGGTACAGCTGCAAGCAGGGTGAAGCCATGTCGTTACACCTCTGTCATGAGCTTTCTAAATCCCTTCTTGGAGGACCGCTCCACCTCCAGAAACATGTAGGGGGAGGATTCTGAGAGTGAGGAGGAGGACGATGATGATGATCAGGACAGTTCAGTCAACCAAGATGAGGGCTCAGAACAGCAACAGCTGGATGATCAGCCTCCAGCCTCGACATCAGCAGAAGAAAAGAACAGTGCAGAGCAGTCACGCAGTAAGAGAAGGAGGTCGACCGGGAATGGGGAGTTTGAGGAATGCTCCTAGCCTTAGAAGCAGTAAGCAAAAGGCCACCGCCACCCCCTGTCCCTTTTCTGCCCCCTCCTCCGCCTCCAGAGGAGGACAGTGATAGTCTTTTTTTTAAAAAGCGTTCTATAGGACTTCCGTACACTTTCATTTCAGACAAGGGAGCACTTGAAATTTGATTTTTACCGTCAAGGGGTATGAGGCCCAGCTGAGGGAGGGACCTTGTGTTCAGGGCAACGAGGTGCACCTGACACCACTGTGATGACACCTCGCAGTGCTGTCAGGTGCCCCTTGTTATCACACACAAAAACATATACACATAAACACTATTGCATTTTGTGTACACATTTTAAATCCTCTCGCCATGGCGTTATGCCACTGTCCTGAGCTTTCTAAAAGAAACAGGGTGTGCAGTTGACAACATTGTGAGCGGTATGTCTAACCCTCGCAGTGCTGTCAGCTGCTCCCTCTCATGACCATGCACTGGACTCTTCACACGGGAATGCGCACACTCACACACATCCACACACACACAATCTAATTGATTTGTTATTGTTGTGTTCACTGTCTTCAGTTTTTATCACACCTTGTGAATGTGCCCAAGCAATTTTGTTCTCACATGTGTATACAGTGTTTTCTGTATACTGGTTGTCATGTATGCATCCCATGCTTGCACGCACGCACACACACACACACACACACACACACATGCACACACACTGACTAATTGATTTGTTATTGTTCTGTTATCTGTATTGAATTGGTGATATAAGAGTTTACATATCCACAAGACAGGAGACCAATTAGATGTCAATTGTCAATTCTGTCAAGGCCTTAAGCGTAAACCTTCAAAGCGTGTGCCCAAGCATTATTTTTCTTACATGCTACACAATGTATCGTAGAGTACACATTTGGTAAAGCTTTACAGTCACTTTCAACTTTATTGCCATATAAGCTCATTAGCAAGGCACAGACAAATGTTACTTACCATATCGAGTCCTTAGCAAGTGTTTACACACCTTCAGTCAGCCAATCAGCTACACAGACATATCTGACAGATTTAAAGGTCATAGCAAAAAACTGTAGCAAAGACTCGCATCAGTCAAACAGTTGACCATGAAAATTCAGGAAACCAAGAGGAAGGTGCAGAAACAAACTTGGTTGAAGATCAAGATCACATCCTTGATACAGCAGCACAGGTGAGCCCTCAGCCCATTGCCCTTTTCGCCACAACATGTTCACATCCCTGGTCCTCATCCAGCACCCTCTCAACAACCCCCCCAAAAAAGACGCAATCCCCTCTGAACTTTATGGATATCTATCTTTTAGAAATGCAGAAAGTCGACGTCAAGCATGTAGTGAAGCATGAAGACTCTGCGTCGCAAGCACAAACTTAACCCTAAGATGCATAAGTGGGTCAAAAATTACAAGGTGACATTTTTTTCTTGCAATATCTTCGTAATGAAAATGTGTCCCTTTGTTTTTTCATTTCATGTTCCAGGTATTCCTCAAAAACATGTTTTTGATATAATGGCATTGAAATTTTAAATTTACCTTTGAATTTTTTATTTTTTTTAATTTAGTTTTTGTATTACTACCCAAAGCTTGT
Source organism: Sparus aurata (assembly GCF_900880675.1). NCBI lineage: Eukaryota > Metazoa > Chordata > Actinopteri > Spariformes > Sparidae > Sparus > Sparus aurata. The sequence goes on along the minus strand of NC_044209.1, from coordinate 4,825,308 downwards.
GTGTGTGCACATACTTGCGTGTGTTTGCATTTATTTATATCGCTACATATTGATTGATAAGTTTGCTTGTCATTCACACCATTCAATTTTATGTTAATTCATCCAAGGTGTCATGGCAGCTAAATACACCAGGGAAATGGTCCTACAGATGCTGGACGATGGAGGGCCAATTACAGAGTAGGACTCAAAATCTGAGATATCAGATGATGAGGACCCAGACTATTGTCCAGGAGGTGATAGCCAATCAGAAACAGAAGATTTGTCCTGTGAGTCCTCTGAGGAAGAAAGAGATGTACAAATTACCAACAGAATGAGTCAGGGCCACTATGGCTGTTGGAAGATTTAAGGATATTTGCCGTATCTTGTGCTTAGATGACAAGAGGACTAGACCTGTCTGCCTGGAAACAGACTATTTGGCAGGTTTCCGCTACATATGGGACCTGTTCTTGGTCAACTGCAGACAGCGATTCATCCCAAGTGATTGTGTCACTAGCCGTTTTTAGACAGGGCACCAAGCCGTCAATTTGCCAGTCCTTTTGGCGGCTTGGTCTGCGGTTTTAGCCAGAGGCCAGCAAATTGGGAGTCTGTTTTTGTCCGCCGAATTTCCGCCTCGGAGGGTACACTTATTTCCGTCTCGCCTGCTATCTAAAAATGAGGCGGCAATGAGCCGGGCTCTGCTTGAGGTGGGCGGAGGTGTCGATGACCTGCGCTGTTGTGCGACCCACAGCCGGAGAGTTTTAAAACCAAGAAACAGCTGATCACAGCAGTCAGTCCATCATTTAATCCGCGGACATTAAGATGAGCAACTGGACAGCCGCTGAGATCCAGGAGATGCTAGCATCTCCTCGGTCTCTGTAGCTGTTTGGTTGTGTTAGCTCTTATTTTGAAGACAAATGTGTTGTCTCTGTTCACAGCCCAACTTCGAGCTTCACGTTTACGCATGTTTACGCCTACTTCAGAGGCGGCTTTTGGAAAAGGAGGAATATTACGCCTCTGTTTTAGAAAGACAGGCCGGCACATTGCTGTCCTTACCTTGGAGCAAATGTGCCGCCATTTCTATCTAAAAAGGGCTACTGTGGATGAGCAGCTTGTGTCATTCAGGGGGAGGTGCAAGTTTCTGAAGTACATGCCAAAGAAGCCTATGCAATAGATGAGATCATTTACACAAAGAGCCAACCAGGGCAAGAAGTTGCACCAGAATTTCAAAAGACTCTCCAAATGAAGCTATACATGATGGAGATGGCCGAGAACACACTTGAAACAAAACGTCCTCACATTCCAAACTCAGAGTAGCTACAGTGAGCAGGGGCAGACTGAGAAAGCTTCAAAGAAAAAGGTAACTGACTGCACCAGTTGTTGGTGTTCTTATACAATAGCTTAAATATACTTTTAAAATTCTCCCTCTCTCTCTTCCTCTCTCACACACTCTCTCTACTCCCTCTCTTTTTTTGGTTCTTAACTTGTAGGCATATGTTGGTGCGTCTGTGTGTAGGTTTGTAAAGTAATTGTGTTATTTATGATGAGTTAATGTGCGTTGTTGACAGGAAGTATGTGCAATAAGGAGGTGTAGTTAATCAGTGTTGGGTGTAACGCGTTACAAAATAACATGTTACTGTAATCACATTAATTTTTTCAGTGACGAGTAATGTAAGGCATTACTGTTCTGAATGTAGTAATCACATTACAGTTCGCCAAGCTCGTTGCTTACGTAACATTGCTAGGTTAATCAATTTTAACAGCATAGTCGCACATATCACACACAGTGGGTTTGGCACAAGGCATCTTTCACCATCACCGATTGGTTAGCTGCCACCCGCAAGGGGAGATGGGATAACAATGGCAGCGTCAACAACCCGAGCAGAACATGCTGCTGCATGCGACTTGCCTGAAGTCCCACCGCTGCGTAGAGCCACTTTTGACGGTTGGAGATACAAACATTACTTTGAATTTGTTGAACGTAAGGACAATAACTTGACTGTAAGGTGCACACTTTGTCCGTGTTGGAAACTTCTCTCCACCGCTGCTAACACTACCTCAAACTTAATGAAGCACCTACAGAGACAGCACTCACACACAAAGTTTGTTGCTAAGGAACAACATTGGACACAGTGAAATCATCTGATTGTTGGTTGTATAAGAAATGGCCTGTTGGCTTAATGGTAATAAAGAGCCTAAAGAACACTCCTTCTTTGTATGCTCTCCTTCCATCTTATGCATCTCAGGCAATTTTATAAAGTAGAAAGAATGTAACGAGTAATGTTACTAGTAATGTAACTAGTAATGTAACTTATTACTTTCTTCAGGGAGTAATCATGTAATGTATGTAAGGCATTACTATTTTTGATAGTAATGTGTAATGTGTAATAAATTACTTTTTTGAGTAACGAGCCCCAACACTGTAGTTAATAAAAGTTGGGTTAAAAGTCAAAGTCTTGCTCTCTCTCTTTCAAGGTTGATATTAAAAAAGGAGGGGCTTCCAAATACAACAATTGTTAGGAGGAGGAGGAGGGTCACGACAGACCCTCAAAGAACCAGGTACAAACTGCTGGACATTACTGACAATGCCAGCAAGCCCCTGCACACCGTCATCAGCAACCAGAGGAGCCTGTTCAGTGGAAGGCTGCTCCTTCCCAAGTGTAGGACCAACAGACTCAAGAACTCCTTTGACCCTCATGCCATCATACTCTACAACTCCTCACTCAGGGGGAGGAGGAACTATAGGAAATAGGGTAAAGAGGATGGAAGGAAAGGAGTGGTGGCACTGTGCAATTAATAATCTACTCACACATAACTGTGCAGTAACTTGATCCACCACTTAAGTGCAATAATTGTATTTAATTTAGCTGCTAATTTCTGCTAATGTCATTTATCCACTGTATAAAAATACAATGCCATATACAGTCCTATATATTTATCTTTATTTATCTATATTCATCCTCTATACAGTTCTTTACATTTATCTTATTTGATTTTATTTTCTGTGAATTGTATTTTATCTTACTCTTATCTCTACTTTATATATATATATATATATATATATATATATATATATATATCTAAGAGTTTATTGTTTACTGTTTATTGTTTACTTTCTATATTTAGCTTTATACCTCTTTTTCTATTGTAAGCTGCTGGAAATCCAATTTTACTTGCAGGAGTCATCCCAAAAGGATCAATAAAGAGAAGTCTAAGTCTAATCAAGTAGCTGTTATAAGGTGAGAAATTAGCACAGTAGGCAACTTTGTCCTCTCTCTCTCATACTCTCTCTCTTCCTCTCTGCCTCCCAGCAGTCCAGCGAAGAGGAGGAGTGTATTGGGGATGAAGAGGACAGAGCACCACCCTCTAAGAAAAAGGTAGCCTAACTGACGGCATCCAGTGTGTGGTGTATTATATATATATATACATTACAGTAAATACAAGATGAGGAAGTTTCATGTTTAAAGTAAGGAATAATTACCAAGAGGCCAGGCAACCGGTTACATATGCCCAAGTGGAGGGATTTCTGCCTGAGATGAAGACGAGGGCAGTAACTCTGTTTATTCAACTTCCTTCTTGCCACCATCTTCTTACACCTCTCGAGACCTCCCAGCCAATCAGAATCAATCATTTACAAAATAAGTTATATAACAATTAGCTGTTGTTCTTCACTCTCTCTCCCTCTCTCTTTCTTTCTTGTAGAGAGCTACTGAAGTTAGAAAACACCTGGACGAACAGATGTGGGAGAAAAGGAAAGTGGACCAGATGCAAAGAAATATGCAGGAGTTGAGAAATTAAGTTCAGTGTCTGAAAAATGAAAATGCGCGACTGAAAGACATTATAATCAATTGTAAGTATTCCTATTTTTAATATTTAAATGGAGCCTAAGCAGGGTTTTTTCTGGAATAGATGGATACTGCAATGGCAGAGAAGTATAAATCTGAATCCACTGTTTACATGGGCCCAAAATCAAATAATCCGATCATGATGTGCGTATACATGCACAAAGCTTTATTCAGAATTACAGCATTTTGACATGCCAGAGCTGTCTAATTTCTCTAAAACAACTTCAGAAGAAGTTGTACTTCCGCCTGTGTTGTAAACAAACCAACAAACACGGAAGTGGCTCAATTTTTCCCATCCATGATTTTTCTCTGCTAGGGATGCACATGATTAACTGTATAACTGTTAACAGATAACAATAACTTCGACCGATTAATACTTTTGGTAATATTTTTTTATAAGCTCGTTATGTCGTCAACTCATGAGGGTGTGTTGACACGTGCAGACGTCAAATCATGTCTTCTGTCATATTTTGCAGCAAAAAGTTACACTGGAGGACTAACAGCATGGGCCACTTATGCAGCTGCGCAGATCAGTGAAGGAAGGAAGTATCTCCACCGCATTGTTTCGGTCATCACCTTTTTGGCCAAGCAGGGAATTGCCTCCAGAGGCCACAGTGAGGGTGAAGACAGCTCCAACCAAGGGAACTTTCTTGAGTGCATAAAGCTCTTGTCCAAATTTGATCCCTTCCTACAGCAGGACAAAGCACCTACCAATGCCACATACCTTTCTCCATCCTCGCAAAATGAATTCATTCTACATTCCTCAGCTCAGATCACAGCCAAGACAATGGATGAGGTGAGGGAATCAAAGATGTTCTTGGTCATGGATGATGAGGCAAAGGATGGGAACAGTGAGCAGCTTGCAGTATGTGTCCATTATGTGTGTTAGGATCAAATAATGGAACAATTCCTTTGTTTGAGCAGACTGAACTGATTTGATGCTGAAGCCATCAAAAATTCCCTGGAGCAGGACCTTCAGTCACACGGCATTGCTGATCTTAAAGTTGTGGCCCAGTCATATGATGGTGCCGCAGTTATGAGCGGGTCAGTTTGAGGCGTGCAAGCTCGTTTTCAGGAGATACACCCAGAGGCCATCTACGTGCACTGCTATGCACATGAGCTCAACTTAGTGCTCTACTATACCTGCAAGGCCATTCCTGAGGCAAGCAGTTCCTTTGACACGCTGGAGAGCTTGTGTGAGTGAACTATTGCAAATATCGTCCACCTGGCGGTGAACAATTTCCCTGCAGTCATAAAAAGTCTGCAAATGATTAACAAGTGGGTCTACTCTCAAAATGATCAAAAATGTCCACGGTGTACCTACTCTTTGTCTTGAAAAGGCTTTTGGGTAAGATAGTGGTCCTCTCCCACTCCTCTGTCCACTAGTATATACAATGCCCCTCTCTAAAACACACACATAGAGTATAATTCTTGTGTATAGTTCAAGATGTAACACTAAGTGATTTGTAAACACATAACACTTTTTTGTTATTGAGTAATACAATGCCACTCTAAAATGGGATTCTCCCCTTTCTAATCTCACACACACACACAGTGTTATTTTTGTTAATAGTGTAAGCAGCCGGTAGTCGTCAATGACGAAGATTCATTCAGTTAACATTTCCTTACGCTCCATTAGCTTGTTCTTTTTAACAATCCATTGGTTCCAACTAGAAACAAACATAGTAAGACATAACAATAACACATTGTTTAGGACTAGTTCTAGCACTGAGGGGAGGGCTGTGTTATCTCTCAGGCCCTCTAGGTTGAAGTCTGTCCAAATTTTCAATAAATGCCTAAACAATCCTATGGTGCCTGTTCTTTCTTTTTGGGGATTACTAGACCAGCAGAACTGTACTGGCCTGCACTGTCTGACATAGGATTCCCAAATCTCCCATCAATTTTTTGTGTAGATGTACCAAACCTGTGCAGTGTGTAGCTCTAAAATAAACTAAAATATCCCCCAAAGAGAGTGCATGTTTGCTCCTTCCACTTTGTCAATAAAAAGCCCACGGAACGGCACCCTGATCCGGAGCTCTGTCTGGTCTACGACCAACCTCCTCCAAAGAAGAGGCGAAAGCCAGCCCGTTCGACTGTGACTCAGACGGCTACTTCCAGCAGCAGCATTAAAGGGATAGTTCGGGTTTTTTGAAGTGGGGTCATATAAAGTACATATCTATAGTCAGTCTGTTCCCTACCGTAATCACCGATCAGCGCAGCCTCAGTTTGGAGGACTAGAGAGCCACTCCAGCCCAGACGCTCAGCTTTGAACTGCAGTGAACGGAGTCCAGATGCAAAGCGAAATTTAACCACCTAAAACAAGGCTCACCGTAAAAATCTATATCAGTTCAAGTGTACGTTGTATAGAGAAAATTCACACCGCTTAACATCGCTGTAAGACCGGCCTTTCTTTTGGCACTACATTTTTTCAACCGTAGAACCTCCGTATCGCTACGCAGTTGCGCTAATGCGTAGGGATACGGAGAGTTAAGTTTAGTTTTTATCGAAAGTAAACCTCTCGTCCAGCAACTGGGCCTCGCACTGTATTTCACCGCTCGCAGATCACCTGTTGCACAGTTGCGCTAACGCGTAGGAATACGGAGGTTCTACGGTTGAGAAAATGTAGTGCCAAAAGAAAGGCCGGTCTGGCGGCAATGTAAAGTGGTGTGAATTTTCCCTAAGGTGAGCCTTGTTTTAGGTGGTTAATTGAAAAACCCCGTTAACTGCAGTACAAAGCTGAGTGTCTGGGCTGGAGCGGCTCTCTACTTCTCCAAACTGAGGCTGCGCTGACCTGTGATTACGGTAGGAAACAGATCGACTATAGATATGTACTTTATTTGACCCCGCTTCAAAAAACCCGAACTATCCCTTTAACATTAACCAAGACGTTGAAGATAGACCTCGTAAGTTTAACTATAATTGCAGGTATTTCCTGTTTTACACATTGTTTTTTCCAGCTCGAAGCATATGGGCTGATTAGCATTAATGTTAGCTATTTGGCTACAGTATTAATATTTACATTATGTTATTTTGCCTCGTATTTGTTCATTATTGTTTTTACATTTGTTACTGTTGCATTGATTAGTAGCCTATGAGCAAGTTGAATATTATATCTGAAATTGCAAATCTGTTGTTATGTTATCTTACATATAAAATTGTATACTGTCATTGTAAAAAGGGTATGCTACGTTGTCTGAGACAGAATGTCATCATGGATGTAGGTAGTCTAATAATCAATACATGTCTCAAATTGAATAACCATTTGTACAAGGGGCACAGGACCGTACTGTGTATCCACCTCCAATTTTTGTTCATTTTGTCGCTTTCTTTGTGTTAAAAGCCTGTTTTTAGAGCAAACATGACAGCTACGCTAGCTGCTAGCGCAAACACAAAGTTCATCAGTTCAACCGGAAGAGCATAACCGACTACCACTATGAACCATGGGGTAAACTCGTGAAATCCCCGAACCCCTGTTAAAAAAACACTATCCGGTGGGCTAAAACCCTGGATCTTTTGCACTCCTAGCAACACCCCTGCCACTTGTTAACATCACAGCTACAAGACCAATTGAGCTTGTATGTATGGAAATCCACACAGTAGAACCAGACTTTCATAAAACTAAAGACATTCTGGTCATTACAGATCACTTTACAAAATATGCAGTGGCCACACCGACCGAGAACCAGAGAGCTCAAACCGTACCAAATTCTTATGGGACCCTTTTCTCTTCCATTATGGCATCCCTGAGAGGCTTCATAGTGATCAAGGTCCCGACTTTGAGTCTCGCACCATCAAAGAGTTGTGTGAACTTATGGCACTCGGAAAATAAGGACCACTCCTTATGACCCAAGAGAAAACCACGTTGAATGTTTCAATAGGACCCTGCTAAACATGCGGAACCCTCAAGAATCAGAATAAGAGTGTCCGTGTGTCTGCTGCTGCTGCTGGTTGCTTCTGCTTCTGCCGACCTTGTGCCACCTGCCGCGGCCCCTTTCCCCTCCATGTATTCTGCCCTCTGCTCCTCCAGTTGCTGCAGGACTTTCCTCTGGGCTCTCCTGCTGCTGGGGCACTCCTTGAATCAGATGCGGGCATTGATCCCAGCCAGGTCGAGGATGTTATAGAAGACCACCACTAGCCATCTTCGCGTACCGCCTTTGACAGAGTACGTCCTCGCCATCTGGTCCAGGACATCGACGCCATACTTGGTGTTGTTATAGTATATCAAGTATATTGCCTTCGACCCACTAAAGGTGCCCACACCTGTATGCACGGTGCACGGTGCTCAGGTGGCAGACATTCTTCCTCGGCTTTCCCTGGTACACAGTCAGAGTCACGTCATGTCAGCCCCTCCGTGTTGAACAGCTCCGCTTGCTGTTTCACGGAAGGGAACTCCCGTTCTTGTTTGCCCATGGTGCCAACCAGGCTATATAATACAACTATATAATAATTAACTTACAAGTAAATTCGCAAAGAAGTGCAGCTGGAGACGGCTAACAAAGGTAGAGACAAGAGAGGCAATGAAAGATGAAACAATAAAACCCTGCGAAATGATGTGTGGTCAATATGACCGCTTATGGCCGAAATAGGTAAAACATATATTTTCTGTCTTTTCTGTAATTTATATAAAAACTGTTCTAAATTAAAATTCAGACATTTTTAGTTAAAGTCAGGTAACGGCAGTATTGCATTTTTTCATTCAAAAAAGTTTTTTCACATATAAATTTGAAAACGTCTTGGCCGTCCTAGTGTTAAAGAACCTGGTCTAATTTCAACCTGTCACCCGACTCTATCAGAACCTAGAACTGGTCCAGTGGCTTAAATAGTATGTCTGGCAGACACTAGTCCTACGGAAGTAACAAGGTTGTCTCATAAAGTGTATTGTTGTACTGTCATACACCAAAGACAAAAACAATAAAAACTTGAATTACAAAATTGAAAATGATAGCTGAGGACAATGACTGTCTGTGCTTGAAAGCATCTCCGGTGAAACTGTACAAGCTCTTTCAGTGAACTGCATTGAAGTTTTTCAATTTCTGTGACCCCATCAATGGGGTTATTTTCAGCCATATACAGCCCAAGTACGTTTCCAGTTCAACACATAACATTGTGGTCTTTTAACTATATACACCAAACTCCTGATTCAATACAAACCCCAATTTAAAACATTTTTTAAATTTTATTTTAGTTTTGTAACATTTCAATAACTTTTGTATATGATACTCGGCTGATAGTATCAGAGGCACAGTATTGGCAAACTAAACCAGTGTGTATGGATGAGCCGGCTGCGCGTATGGAGGGCGTGTCTATTGGATGGTCTGTTAACTGCACAGGTCCCTCACTCAACTAAATAAAGAGCAACGTTACAGAAGCAAACAAAGGTAACGTAGTAACTGTAACGGTCTTTGGCAACGAGGAAAAAAATGCTGCAGCTGTATGTTGAGAAGCGTCTGTCCTCCTGTTCCTCCTCCCGCCCGTCCTACCGACTCCTCGTCCCATTTCTGCCTGAAAAACTGCATCTGTCACTGGCAAAAAACTTTAATTCACGTAGTGTTTATGATGAAAAAAAATCACTGCGATGGCCAGCCCTCCTGACCGAGACTTCAGTTAACTTTCCCCCGGAAAACAGCTTCTGTCCTCAAAAGTGACAGAGTCAGACAGGTCCTGTTTACTGATGGTGATTATGTAATTATGTAATTTAGAGCGACAAATGTAACTTCGTAACTTTCCAGGATGTTTGGTGGGACAGGATCTCAATCACGACACATTAAAACAGCATCCATATGATTATAACTTATCCGCGTGTTTAGATTGACAAGGGGACACCGGGGAAACACACACACATCATCATGATGTGTACCGTCACGTGTCTTTAGGAGCCGCAGCGCCGGCTTTCTGTGTGAATGACCAAACAGTTAGTCTTTACTCCAGCGGTGCTTCGCTCTATGTCAATGACTAATGGCGGAGGATTGGCGATGCAATGCACGTTGCTGTGTGAAAGGGGCTACTTATAGCTCATAGGGCTGGATCTGGACTGGAAGTTGTGTCGTGATTTTGCCCGTGAGACAGGTTCGTGGATCTGAGTGTGGCAATTTCGGTTTTGATACGTTTGCCGTTACAGCCCTAAACTATATCCATCTGGATCGAAAATATACCCAGGTATCGATGCCCATCCTTAACTGATATATAAATGTGCTGCAGTGGCATGACTCTGAGGCTGCTGCAGCAGGTTAGGTTTACCCCGAGATTACTCCAGATATGTGTCTGCTGTGTTACGGCTCCTATCCGGTTTTTCTCTGTTGTCCGCCAACCCCCACCGGTTGTGTTTGAGTCCACCACAGCGCAGTGCTGCTGGACAACTGGTGTCACGAGACCAAGGAGTTCCCCGCAATAATCACATAATCACTCGCCACTGCAGTTATGGGTATGTTATAAAAACAGCAACACAAAGTCTTCCCGACCGAAGGATTAGTAGAAGAGCTTGTGTGTGTCTCTGTTTTGAGATTTTTGTGCTGGCGTCAACATGGAGTGTTTTATTTTGAAAAGTAACTGAATGTTATATGGTTGTTTCGGGGCATGCTGAATTGCTGCATCACTCTCCAGCATCTGCCATAAATTGAAGTCCTGTGTATCTGTTTCGGAGGGCTCCGGACTGCTGGCGCTGGGATGGAGTTGATATGCAGCGGACATGTATCTGATAGAATCTCGGTGGTACAGACAGGCCAAACTCCGTTTTTTTAACCGACTTCACGATCCGGTGGCCAATCACAGAAGCTTACGTAGTGTCACGTAATGTGGTTGTGTGTATTCACTCAGTTTGGCTTTGTGCACCACTTTAAAACACATCCATGGGTGCTGGTGATTACTGTAGGACTGGTATGTTCAACCTACTGTGGCAGAGGCATGACCAGGGATCATTTGCGGAGAAGAACGGGTCAGTAGCAGGCCATGTTATTCAGCTTGGATAAATACTACAGAGCTACTGTGGATCGTTTAGTCTCACTTTCGTAACAACATAGCAGCTTCGCCTTTCAGTAAACTGATCAGCGGAGTTCCGAATATGTCACACACACAGAATTTGAATGCAGCCTCAGCGGCATGGCCCTGGGACTGCTGCAGCAGGTTAGGGTTTGTGGCGCGGCTCTGAGGCTGCTACAACAGGTCGGCTCCCCTCTGGAGAAAAACAGGAAGGCAGGCAAGAAGGCAGAAGTTCAATGCAGGAAAAATATTTTTACGCATCATTCTATCCACAAAATATCTAGCAAATTTGACCACAGTTGGTCACAGTCAAACTGGTAAAGTCAAGTGATGGGTACGCTGTTGGTTTGTTGCTTCCATGTGAAAGGGGCAGCACTGTGGTTGAATGTGTTTAACCCTGAATTTCCACAGGATACATGTCCGCTGCGTTACGGCTCCGATATGGTTTTGCTCTGCCGTCTGCCAGTCCCCACCGGGTGCGTTTTGAGTCCGCCACGGTGCAGTACGGTAGACAGCTGGCATCGCAAGGCCGAGGAATTCCCGAGATAATCACATGATCACTCGCATCCGCAAGTAATAGGTCTGTGTTATAAAAACAACACCAGGAAGTTTTCCCGACCGAAGGATTAGCAAAAGAGCTTGTGTTTGTCTCTTTTTTAAGATTTGTGTGCTGGTGTCAACACGGAGTGTTTCATTTTGAAAAGTAACAGGATGTTATGTTGTTGTTTCCATGCTTGACTTACTGTCTGCTCAGGACTAAATTCGGCTGAATTGCTGCGCCGTTCTCCGGCATTCGCCAGAAATATAAGTCCTGCATATCTGCTCCGGAGGGCTCCGGACTGCCGGAGCTGAAACAGATACGCAGTGCACCAGACCTGGTGGAGATTAACACATAGACTAAAGTGAAACGTATCTGCTCTGCTGGTGTGGCGGAGACGGAACGCAGTGGACACTTATCCAGTGGAAATTGGCCGTAACAGTGCACATGAGGCATTGAAGGTAGCTACTTTATAATCCATAATAAAGATGTATATCGTGTACCGCCATTCAGCCTAAACTATAAAGGATGACAACTATAAAAAGGATGACTTGTTATGACTGAATCGTGTATTCTTATATTTTAGATGATTCCTGCTCACCTGGAAAAGATTGAATATTCTCTCTGTACCATTAAGTTCATTTTAACAAAATATACAAAGTCCAATGACCCTAAAATTTAAGAGCTCACTAGGCCACTTAAGACTGCAGCAGAACTTGAAGAGGCTTGTGAAAAGCTATGTGAGGCAAGAAATTGGTATGTGCAAGTAGATGTTGCTGTGTTTGCAAAACTGTTATGATCCCAGTTCATGTTCTCCAGTTTCCTGTTTTATTTTGAAAATGTTGCCCTCTTGTGTCTTGTCTAGCTTTTCGTTTCCTCTCTCCAGTAGTTTTCCGTTTGTTTGCTCACCTGTTTTGTGTCCCTCTTCACTCCGCCTGTTCCTTGTTCTGTCATCAGTGTTTCTGTATATAGTCTTTGTCCTCCCTCTTGTCTTTGTCAGTTTGTTTTGTTATGTTCCGTCGTGCTATACTTACGTGTTTTCTCCGTGTTGTTTCATTCTGTTACGTTCCATTCCCGTGCCTCTCTGTATTAGCTTTTGTTAGCGTATTAGCTTGTGTGCATCTTGGTTTGTCTACCTCAGTGTTCACCAGCTTCTTCCCTATGGAGAACTAAACCTGACATAAAATAAATAAATAAATGCATAAATGAATGAATGAATGAATAAATAAATAAATAAATGCATAAATAAATGCATAAATGAATAAAAGTATAAATAAAAGAAATAAAGAAATGCTTTACATTTATTTCTGTTCACCTACATTTATTTATTTCTACTAGGGATGATCGAGTACAGCATTATCTGTATCTGTATCTGTTAACCATATGAATTATCTGTATCTGTACTCAGAGTGGGCGGGACCTCACCCGGACGTGGGTCGGGATGTCTTTAAATGGGCGTGGCTTCAACCGGTTTGTTATTTTAAGCATTCAATTGATAAGGGTTGATCAGAAATTGTTATATTTATTGCTGATTAGAAAACTATTTACAGGACAGCATCAGCATTGAGCTTCAGAGCAATGGTTTTGATCACGATAGTAAACAAACTATTTACAGAACAAGTTTTGCAACAATGAATACAACACATGCGGTTGCAATTATGAAGTAAAATGTAATGAACAAGAGTTTTCATACTCAACATAACTTTATTTTTTTTACTTTTAATTTTTTTTATTATGATCAGTGTGATTTATTTATTTATTTTTTGGTTCTTTTTTATTTTTTTTATTTCCACACCAAGTGTGTGTGTGTGTGTGTGTGTGTGTGTGAGTGTAACTTAGTTTGTAATATTATTTATACCACTACTACCTTTATTTTTTTATGAAATACAGCAAGAAAGTGTCAGACGCTCAGTGCGAGACGTCAAAAAAACTGGTTAGAGCCAGCTGACAGTTTAAAAAAAACAAAAAACTCTGACAACCGGCAGAGAGAGAGAGAGAGAGAGAGAGAGAGAGCCAGCTGACGGTTAAAAAAAAAAAAAGAAAAAAAATCTCCGACAGGCAGAGACGCAACGCGGGTCACATTCTACCAAGCACCACATCTGAACGAACCCACGTTTATCAGAACTCTACTGGTTAATAAGTGAGTACAAACCGAAGTAAAAACAAACCTGAAGCTGAATAAACCCTAAACGTTAACGGAAAAGACCGCAAACCTGAATGACTGAGGGAGAGACAGACAGCTGTTCTGTGTGTGAGTGAGCAGAGCGGGACACAGAAACACATCTGTATGTGTGTAAGGGAGGGGTGCTGTGACTACTAACCTACAGACACAGTCAGCTACCCAATGAGGATTTTCATTCAATCTGAGCACAGCTAGTGACTCGTATTACTCGTATAATACTCGTACTTGGCAAAAGTGCTTTATCCGTACCGGATACTCGTTTCAGCTTGATTTGGGTCTGTTACTTCTGCCTTACTAGTGGCGCTGATTCGTGTTCAGGAATGTTGTTAGCTACCAGCCCGCCCGCTTAGCTAACTGTTAGCTGCAGTTGTTGACATTGTTGTTTGTGTATCTCTGGTTTAGTGATGGCATTTTTTGTACGAGCGATTGCGAACCAAGCAACAACCAACGACTATGTTCAGCTTCGTCTGGATAGATTGATGGATGACTTGGCTCAGCGCACCGCCGATATGGATGTGGATATTGAGCCAGCAGTGTAAGACGGTCTTGAAGAAGTCGCACACCAACTTTACATCCTGTCAGAGACAGAAGAAGGGACCCTTGGACGTCCGTCATACAATATACCCCCCACTTTAATCGAAGCACACCTACTCTGGGGGCACACTGCTGAGGAAATAGCACAGGTGTTCGGAGTGAGCGAGAGAACAATTCGTTGGAGGATGGCACAGTACGGAATAAGGTAATTTTACTCCGCTAATGCTACACTGTCTGTTTGTGTGGTTTCCCGTTTATATTCATTTTGTAACGTTGCTTCCCCAGTGTTTCCTCTGTCTCCCGTGCGGTATGTTTCTTATTTTGGTTTCTGGTTTTATCTGATTTGTACTTTGCTTTTTTTTTGTACTTTGCTTTAGCCTTTAGTTGCCACTGTGATTATGTCCAGGTGAGTCCTTGGTTTTCTGGTTCTGCTGTTCTTTGTATTCAGTTTTATTAAATAAAGCTCGTTTTTTGTTTCCCCCCATCCTCCCTCCTTGGTGTTCATGCTGTAGCTCAGCGGGGAGAGCAGGTTGGCTAGTGATCGGAAGGTCGCTGGTTCAAATCCCAGCTCCGGGCTGAGCTGAGCTGCATGTTGAAATATAGATATAAGGAGATCGTGAAATAGGAGAGCCCAGGGTGTGACGATCCAGATCCTTAAGTATTTCGAAGCAGCAGGAGCTAGGAGAGATACATGGTCCCAGGGGGCTGTGGTCATCAGGAGGGAGCCTGAATGAAAGGAAGGAGGAAGCTATACAGAGTGTAGAGAGTGGCACAGTTGGCAGCTTGTGGGAACAGAAAACAAAAAAAAGGGTTAGAAATGTAATGTTAATCAGAATAAACAGATTGTTTCTTGTCAGCAGGACAATGTGAATTCTAATACGATAGGTAACTAAATGAGACTGAGACCAACCCACTGAAGAAGCTAGCAATTAAAATCAGGACTGTGTAAAGGCTAAGCCAAAGAAGTGAGTTTTGAGTTCAGATTTGAAGGCATCAATAGTGCCACAATGTCTGATCCGCTGGGAGGTTATTCCAGAGGAAGGGAGCCCAATAGGAAAAAGCCCTGCAGCCAGATGACTTCTTCATAACCCTTGGAACCATCAGGATCCCTGAATTTTGAGAGTGTGCAGAGAGTCAGAGTCAGTACAAAGATTACATTCAAAACTGTAAGTTTTTAGTATCACCTAAAAAACTTACTCTTCAGGTTAAGAGAATATACAAATGAATCCGAGTTAGATTAATAATCTGATCACAAATTAATGAATGAATGACAACCATTACTTCTGCAACGTGAGGAGAAACCACAGAGATGCTGTCGCTATGTGTGCAGTTCATCATGCGCTGATTGTTTGGATTTTTTGTTTACTCATTTCAAGATTATGAGAGAGAATTGCGGCGTTAGATGCGAATCTATTGTTTGATCTTTTGTGTACTTCAAGCAGCAAGTGTTAGGAATTTTCCATCATTAATATGCACTAGGTCAAACTAGGCTTTACAGTCATGGCAAGGCCACACCAAACCTTGGGTTTAGACACTGTGTCCCCTTGAGATAGTGGTAAGCAGTGTGTCTGCTCCTTTTGGGGAAAACAGGAGGTATTCTGATAGCATTGCTATAGCAGCCAAGGTCAGATATGTGTTTGACTGTTTTACCTAAACGGGGTAAAGGTAACTGGAGTCAGAGGTTTGATATTATCTTGGATGGAGGACAAAGGTCCTGAGTGGCATCCAAGCAATGTTTTGTCTATAGACCAGTAGACTAAATTCTGTATATTGTAGATATGTTGGACCTATGGCATTATCTGTGTGGTTTCCCCAGAGGACAGACACTTCAGAATTGAAAGGAGCATCAGAACACAACGTGTACTGATCATTCATTCACTTCTCCTTGATCAAGTAAATAAACCTTTTCAACGCAAGACATCCTGGACTCCTGTCTACTCTCTCCACTGACATATGGAGCTGCATGATTAAAATCTCTAACAGCACATAAAGTAATAGTAAATGTGCTTCTTGAATGGATTGTTTATTATTGTTTCTTATCATTTATGGAAGCTGATAACGCAGTAATTGTATTTTCCCTTTATGATTTGTTAAGGTTTTCAACCTGAAACTGAACCTCCTGAATTAACAAAATAAATTCAGAAAAGAAAAGGAAAAAGAACTGAGTTGTCTGCGCGTCATCTGTTTTCTAGGCCTTTCAAGTTTGGCATGTTGAGGAAGGGAAAGAAACTTGACAAACACAAGCTGTTGTATGACACCATAGATATATTCTAAAAAGACAACACAAAAAATGGAGTGCAAATGCAGCAGTTGTTAGTGTTGGAGCCTTACTCACCCATAAAAATATGGTAGACGGTAGAGGTTCTCCTATTAAGGTTTTTTGGGCCGATAACCAATACCGATCACAGGGTCTGTGGTCAGGTTTTTGTGTAGTATTACATATTGATGTAAATATTCTTAAGAACATTAACTATCACAATTGAGAGATTTCAATTTCAATTCATTTATTTCAGCGGGACAATGTGCAACATTTAACACATAAAACAAAAAACATTATTGCACCCAATTGAAGCCAGAGGCTGGTTTACATTGGCTGACCCCCTGCCAGATCTTCACATTGTTTGCAAACATCACACTCCTTTTTTGATGCCAAATGGCCTTTAATTATGTGCGACTTGAAATGTCTCAGCACAGCATTTTCCTCTGCTTTGGTCCATGGCCTTCGAGTTTTGCCTTTGCGTTCTGAAAACAAACAAGATGACATAATTGTTTGTTAGTATGGCTGACTACATTTTTCATCCGGATATAAACAATGACTAACCATGAGAATTAATGGGGGTTTTGTTGGCCACTCACAGAGTAAGAGGCGGCTGTGCCAGCCAGGGCATGAAATTGGCACCCGCCCACACGCCAAATGCGGGTAACTTTTGAGATTGTCGGGTGAAACTGTCAATCTACCTGCCACAGTGGCGGGTAGCCAGTAAGACAACACAACACTTGACCAATCAGGTAGCCTATGTGTGTTGTTGTGTGTTGTTAAGCCCCCGCGCCATTTTCTTGGATTTCAAAACCAAAATGTGGCGGCATAAAAAAAAAAAGACGTTTTAATACGAAGTGGGAAGGAAGCGGGAAGGCAAGGTTCGCGACTGGCTGGTTTACGACGTCACAACAGAAGAAATGTACTGTCAGGACTGCCGTATGTATGGCTCGGAGAAAGCGAAATCAAACCCATTTGTAATCGGGACAAAAAACTTAAAGTTAGAGGCAATTAAGGACCACGAGTCCTCAAAAAAACACTTGCACACGATCAACTGTAAAGTGGGGAAGACGGCTCCCCCAGAGCTGACAGCTGTGGTCAAGGCACTGACGTCAATGAAAACAGCGCAGTTGGAGAGGATGAAGCTCCTGTTTCGGAACGTCCACGCAATCGGAAAGAAGATGAGACCCTTCTCTGACTACGTGTGGATGTGCGAGTAAGTACCAACCTGCTTTAACGTTAGTAGATAACTAAAGTACATCACAGTGACGCAGTGCAATGGCTGCTCTGTTCTGTTATTGTTACAACTTCACAGCCCGTTTGTGTGTGTGTGTGTGTGTACATACGGTATAGTGTATTAGTGGTACGTGTGTGTGATCAAGCTAACTTGTCATTCGTATTTTTAGGGTGGATGAACAGAAAGGGTTAGCTGTAGGGAAGACAGAAATGCAAACCACGCCCCAGTCTTCATGCACTCCATAGCAGAAGTTGAAAGGAAGAAGGTGGAAGAGGAGATACCTGCCTTCAAGTTTATCTCCATAACCCAGCAAACATTTCAACGTCTATTTGACGTCTAATCAACGTCGGGCAGGCAGGTTGATTCTACGTCTACCAGAGGTGCTGAAATGAAAGTTTTTCTGACGTCGTCATTTCGACGCGTAATAGATGGCATCATTTTACATCATTTAGACGACATATCGACGGCTCACAGAGCAGGTTACTTCAATCTATGTCATTATTACGTCGTATAGACAACTTTTCAACGTCTCTACGTGACGTCTATTTCACGTCTAATTGAAGTCGATCAAGCAGGTTGATTCGACGTCTACTAGAGGTGATGAGAATGAAAGTTTTTCTGACATCGTTCTCATGATCGACGTCATTTCGACGGCTAATAGACGGCATAATTTTACGTTGTTTCATAGTTGAATAGACGACATTTCAACCTTTGTCAAAATACACATGTACTGTATTGCATTTAAAAAGATGTTTACCTAAAATGAGTGTTTCACCTTGTGCCTACATAACTGGCATTACCACATCCATAAATTCTATGACGAGCACAGCTCTTGTGCTGTATCCATGTGCAATTTTCAATGCTCCTCAAACTGCATCGAGGTCAAAAAAGCCAATAGACAACACCAGCAAATTTCACTTTTGCCAACTTAAATAACACGGGAATGGTGAACCTGGTTGAAACTTTGATAGTAAATAAACTCACCTGTGATAAAGTTAAAAATACCCGAGTGATGTTCACCCATACTGTAAAATACAAGTAGTACATGGACTAATCTTGTATTGAGTTATCTATATATTGAATACTTAAATAAAAAATGAACATGTTTAATGTAACAAATGTTTTATTTAGTTAAGAGTCAAGTGGGGGTCTGCTCCTTGCCCCCGCTCCTTGATGGGGCATGCTTCAAGTGGGTCTGGATGATGGTTTCAGTTTCTGCGTCTGTGGCCTTCACATTCCATCTCTTAACAGCAGCTGGAGAGAGGGCATAAGAAAAATAAAATATTTTTACAGAGCGCCTACTCAGATGTTAAATGCACTTTATAGATGGCAGGAACACTTTGTTTTGGGAGTTGAAAGAGTAATGAAAGAACCACTTCTCTTAGCCCAGCTGAGCCCAGGATAGCCACATGCAAATGAAGCCCATTCAGTAATTTCAGTTATCAATCTTAGTTTTGTACACCTTATCACATGACACAACTTTGTAGCCTCAAAGGGCAGTTTTTCACGTTGTCCCCCTCCGTACATGTTGTACTTTGCCATGACTCCATTCGTCATGAACCTGTAAAAGGGCGTTCAGACTAAACGCGATAGACGCGAATGGAGCGGCAACTCTACATTGAAAATCAATGTAAATGGCGCGATGAGACGCGAATCAGGCGACGGCGGCGCGTCTGGCGCGGCGCGAATGAAGCGTCTGAAGCGGCGCGTCTGAAGCGGCGCGAATAAAGTTGAAAATATTCAACTTTTCGGCGGCATCGCGCCGCGACATCCAATCAGCGACGAGTTCAAGCCGACGACGTCACTTCCCTCGTACGGTTGTTTACGGTCACTCAGAGCAACAATGGAGGAGAAGCTAATCATAGCTGTCTGTGGGCACCCGGTGCTGTATGACACCACTGCGGTGTTTTACCGCAATAGGTACAAAAAAGAGGAGGCGTGGGTGAAAGTCGCCGAGGAGGTGGGACTCTCCGGTAAGTTTTGAAGCTATCTGTGGCTTGTTTTATTACGTTACTGACCGTGTTTCTCTATGAAATATTAGCATCAGTTAGCACTTGTATAGCATTATCCCCCTTTGCAGGATACCACTTCCAGTTTGTGTGAATGTTTATTGTAGTATTTTATTTGGTAAGAAGCTAATTTATGCAATGTGAATGTCTTTGTGTGTGTACGTGTGTGTTTGCAGTTGAGGTGTGTCGTAAGAGGTGGAAGGGGCTGAGGGACACCTACCTCAAAAGAAAAACAGAAGGAGAGAGAAAGAGCGGGTCAGCGGGGGGTTCATTCAAAAAGTGGCGGTTCTCTGCGGTCCTGTCTTTCCTCGACCCCTTCCCCCACGCCCAGGGAAACCAGTGGCAACATGGGTCAGGGGGTCGAGGAAGACTGGACCGCAGAGACCTCATATGAAGAGAGTTTGGGAGATGAGGCAGCAGCAGGACCGTCAGAACTGTGGTCAGGAGAGGCAGGGCCGTCAGCAGGACCATTAGTTTGTGATGGTTGGTTAAGTGAAGACATACACATAGTAAAGTACATGTAAAAACACTTTCAAATTCAGTTGGCGAAAGAGCAGTTTATATGTGTATTGTTTCTCTCACATTTGTTTCCATTAAATCTCAAATGATGTGTTCCCCTATTGTAGAAAAAGTTTGGATCATATAATAATAATAATAATTTCTCTATAGAGCAATCTGAGGTCACAGCTCCTGCTGCCCCTGCTGCTGGTCCTGCTGCCGGTCCTGCTGCTGCTGCTGCCGGTCCTGCTGCCGGTCCTGCTGCCGGTCCTGCTGCTGCTGCTTCGACCAGTGGTATGTACTTTACAGAAGCGGGATTGTGATTATTGTGTTTATTTGTAGGGCTTCAGTCTAAATTGAAAATGAATGTTTACAGACTATGTTATCAACAGAATGTGTGCTTTTGATTTCATACAGGTGCACAGACAGGGAAGAGAAAGCGAGGGAGGGGCAGTGATGAGGCTGGAAGGAGGGAGGAAATGATAGAGGACCTCCTCATACAGAGCCTCCAGAGGCCACCTGCCCCCCTGCCACCTCCACCACCTCCACCTGCGTGGATAGAGGAGGAGAGATTTTTATCCAGCCTGGCTCCTTCCCTCCACAGGCTGCCACCCCAGCAAAAGGAATTTGTAAAATTCCAAATACATAAATTGATCTATGAGAACTCTTTTGTTTCTCTAAATTTGGACCTATTGGAGTAGCTGGGGTGGCAGCCTGTGCTGGGAACAAGCCAAGCTGATAAATTTTTGTAAATGTTTTGTTATAGTTGTTCTGTTGTATGTCTATTAATCACTTTTTATTTTTTTATTGAATTTAATCTTTGTAAATATTTTGTTTTCAAATTAAAAATATTTTGTATATATTTCTTAATGACTACTATTTCTTATGTCATTCTTTCACACCTTCTTTCAAGTACAATGAGATTGTAGACTGGCCAGTTTCAAAATGATAATTAAAATATAGAAAAAGTGTAATGGTGTAATATCAGAGGGGGTCAGTATTGTATGAATTGATGTTACATGCACAGTGACTGGTAGACATGAATTGTGGTAGTTATAGTGCAGGATTATTGCTCAATACTCTTATTTGGATGGCTCTTAAAAGAGCCGTTTTTGGGGTGCTTGCGCACTAAACATTATGCTGCCACGGGACCACTCCCTCCGTGGAGAAGAAGGCTGAGAAGGTCTCCCGAACCCTGATGGCCTCTCTCGCCGAGTTGTTCGCCCCAACTCTTCCCAGACCTGGCAGTGGCTCCACCTCACTCCCTGTGATGCTTCCTCCAGCTCCCGGTGTCTGGGCTGTCATGCGCAGGAAGTTGTGAAGAACACAAGTCGCCTTCACGCACTTCTCTGCCACTTCCGGCTGGACGTCGAGGACACGGTGGTACATCCTCCACTGAGCCGCCAGGATGCCGAAGGCATTCTCCACCACCAACCGGGCCCGGGACAGACGGTAATTGAAGATCCTCTTGTCTCTGGGGAGGATGCGCCCAGGGAATGGCCTCATGAGGTTCCTCAGGAGTGGGAACGCTTCATCAGCCACAAAACAATGAGGCTGGGGTCCTCTGTGTTCTGCGGCTGGTAGAGGCTGGTCCGCTGGCAAGTGGACGGTTCCAGCACGTAGTGCCCGGCCAAAGGCAGAGTTAGCCAGGATACCTCCGTCACTGGTTCTCCCGAAGCCCCCGACATCAATCACCCTGAACCGGTAATTGGCATCGACCACGGCCAAGAGGACAATCGAGAATGTCCCCTTGTAATTAAAAAACTGGGATCCAGAGTTGGGAGGGGCCTTCAACACCACATGCTTGCCATCCAGAGCTCCACAGCAGAGAGGAAAGTTCCACCTCTCTTCAAACTGCTCTGCAATCGACCTCCAGGTTTCTGTGGTGGGCACAGCCATGAAGTCTTCGACCAGGCAGTCCCAGATGGCACTGACCACGGCAGGAACAATGCCAGAAACCATTGAAATTCCCACACGGAAACTGTTGGCAATGCTCCTGTAGGAGTCTCCTGTGGCCAGGAACCTGCAACATAGAATAGATAATGGGTCAGGCTTTAATTTTCTTGAAAACCTTAAAAACAGCCCATGGATATCACTTAAAAATTCTCCAAAGATTTAACATTTACACTTTATTATTCATTTATTGGAAACTGCAAGCTTTGATATTAAGAAAAAAGTATGTATATTATGTATAATGTATATCCATATGTAAAAGATATCTGCGTAATCTCATTCTGAAATAAGAACCATTTTCAAATTTTAATAAGGAAAACTGATAACATAAACAAATAAAGAGTTAATAAATACTGTATTTGACTGAAAAAGGAAGAGAACGTAAAAAAGGTTTGCTTATGCAGGTTTATAGGTTGATATGCATTATAACACCACGTAGGCTCCTGTACAGTGGGTAAAATTAGTAGCATACTTTATATAATGTAGCCTATAATATTTTTACATGTTCATTTTGCAGTAGTCTACTGTAATTAGTACGAATTACTCACCTCAGACAGATGGACAGGCGCTCCGCGGCTGAGATGGAGCGCCTGTAGTTGGTGTCCAGGCGGGAGATCCTGGCACCGACCCGAGCTAACAGGTCCTCAAACTGGGCTCCGGTCAGCCTGAGGTACCGCTGGAACCGGTCGTCATCCAGACGGAGCTCCTGGAGGAGACAGTGAAATTCCCCCAGCTCCGTGCGTCTCTGGAGGACTTCGTGAACCCAGACACGACGGCAGGAGGTTTTCCGGCGTTTCTGGGACTTGTACAGCAAGTACAGTGCAGCAACGGTGGTGATATCAGCCATGATAGACGTGAAAAGACAGCGGGTTGAGAAAGACCGGTTCAAAAATGAGCGGGCAAGCGCGAATGACGCAATGGCGCGAATGACGCGAATGAAGCGAATAGTCCAAAATGATCACGCGGCGCGAATGAAGCGTCTGGCGCGGCGCAAATGAAGCGTCTGAAGCGATTGTATTCGCGTCTATCGCATTTGGTCTGAACGCCCCTTAAGACAAAATTCCTGTTAGCATTTTGTACATATAACGAAATAAAAACAGCACCAAGAGTTTGTCCTTTACATCATTGGATCAGTAATATAGGAAGTTGTGTACTATAACTTTTACATTAAAATGTGTTTTTGTTCCACTTTTGTTCCGTGTGTGTGATAGCTAATCCTGATGGTGGTGCTGTTTTGGGTGTAAAGTCTTTGGGTTTTCGCAGGGCTTGGTCATTTGACCTGGAATTATATTTGTCTTCAGTGGGTAGGGCTATGCGTGCTCTGTGGTAATGTTTTACACCTGCCAGAAGTTCCTGATGCCTGTGACTGATGCAGTGCTAAACCAGCAGAGACATACCTGTTCATGCACTTTGTAGTGCCATCCCTGAGGTTTTTGTCACCGACAACAAGGTTATCTGCATTGACAGAACACAAATGCTTTACCTGAGACAATACTAGTGTACATCTTTCGCGCAGGTGCCTGGCTGTTCACATAGGGAGCACAATAGCACAGAGTTTTTTTTTTAAAGGACAATTCCATTTCATTTCAAACATGTGCCACAGTTTCGTAATACATTTACTCTAATGGAATGAATTTGAAGATATTCCTCACCGTCGCTGCTGTTATGCATTAGCTCCTCTGTCCAAGCATCATCAGAACAGCATAAAACAGGGGCAGATGGCTCTGAGGCTGTATTCATATATTCATATTCATTCAAGCCCCCCCCCCCCCCCCCTCCAAAATTTGAAGAAGATGGCACAAAGTATGACCGTTCTACAGTCTTTAGTCCATGAAGATCCAGTCATTTTGAGACACTAAATGAATATGATGTTTTGAGACACTATAGGACTTTTTCTTTACATTTTGATATATTTAATTAGTTGGAGTAAGAATATTCCCACACTTGGAGCCTTAAAAGGTGTTATTTCTGGGTGGACACGTACTTCTCTGTCAATCTGACAGGTGGCTGTGTGATAGAGCTGCACTGCTCGATGCTAGGCTCAGTTTGGCGTCTGTTCCTGTACAAGTTACATGATTACACAGACCCTATACCTACCGTAAACGGTTCAGAAGTAATTTAATGTTTTGTAAAACACGTTTTAGAGGGTTAATGTTAAGGGATTGAAAACGGTACGGGGCCTAGTCGGACATTGTTTGTCCTCACCTCACGTAGCCTGTGAGCCAACTCTCGGCTAGTCCATTTAGCTCGAAGCTATCATCCGTGTCGCTCTCAAAGCCTGAAATACTAAAAAGGAGACCGGGTACAACATATATTCAAAAAGGTCACTGCACAATACACAGGAAAAGGCTTCTGGACACACGGCTGTTTCACACGGCAGCCATTTCGGCTGCTAGCCGCCGCTCGGTTACGCATAAAAGCAAAAAAACGGCTATCTGTAACAATACACGATCCAGCAACAAAATCAAACGTTTAATTGATAAACTTAATTGATAAACGTATAATGTCTTACAGTTTCATTTTAAATTAGAGTACTTTTCGTAACTCACCTTTCACACATGTCGGTCTGAGTCTCTCCTCCTCGTCAACTGCCACTACCAAGTTCTCCTACTTGCGCGTGCGTCGGAAACCGCTAAGTGCGCTAACTACGCGAGGAAAAATAGTTCCTAGATGGATGCTAGAATCACAAACATTTCAGCCCACATTGCCAATATACATGATACTACAATGTTTTCTTTAATTCACAAACATATTTCCATCATTTCAAATAGTCTTTAACATTCGTGTGCGTTGATATGTCGTCTAAACAACTTTGCAACAAAATAATTGATGCCGTCTAACAGGGGCGGTTTTTCATATGCTGTGGAAATGATGTTGGTCATTTCTGCCCCTCAGATAGACGTCAAATCAGCCTGCCTGCCCGATGTTAATCAGACGTGAAATAAACGTCGCGACATCACTGGATATCTTCATCTCGACACAGCAGTAGGTAGAGGAAATAATTCTTGACAGTGTTTTTTCAGTTAAATGTGTATTCTTTGAGATCGTATTCCCCCTAATGTTATCATGTCGAAAAACAGTCGAATTAAAGTCACAACGTTACGCGACGTCGATTGGACGTCTTCATCTAAACGCAGGTCGAGAAAATGTTTGCTGGGAATGGCTGATGGATCCACAGACAGCAGTGTAATAGAAGAGGAGTTACTCTATGTTAGATCGAACAGAGCAGGAAAAGTCAAGGTGCAGTTTGTGGGGATCCAGGCTCTACAAAAGGCAGATGCTGAACATGTAACAGACGCAATATGCTCCATGATGTCTGCAGTCAGTGGCAGTGAGGATGAATGGAAGAAGAAACTAGTTGCTTGTGCAACAGATGGAGCTGCAGTAATGACAGGATCCAAAACAGGTGTGGTCAGTCGGCTTCGTGGGGAGAAGTCCTACATTCTAGGAGTCCACTGTATGGCACACCGCGTAGAATTGGTTTTTGAAGAATAGTTCAAAATTTTTGAAAATTGGCCCATTGCCATGATCCCTCTAGTCATAGCAGTAGGTTTGTTACCTTTAATTGTCGGTCCAAGCTGCTTTTAGAACAGCGGAGCTGAGTACCGAGTGTCGCAGCTACGCTACGGAGGCTAATGGAATTTCTTGGTTTCCCTCATCAAACTCAGCAAATACACAACCAAAAAAACTCCAAAACGCTGTGGTGGACAAGTTGTGACCTGCACATTCACCAGGCTATGAGATAATAACGGAACGTTACGAGACGGAGTTGGTTTAGAGGTAAAGTCAGACTTTACACTCCAGACACGGCTGCTCTGCGGAGTGATTTCAAAAGCGCACGTTTACTGCAGATACTTCCGCCAACAAAACTTGTGAAGAAGCGAAGTGTGATCATAGCAGACTTTGTGATGGACAATGAGGACGACTTTTTTTTTAAAGTATTTTTTTGGCCTTTTATGGCTTTATTGATAGTGCAGCTGAAGATATGACAGGAAACAGGGTGAGAGAGAGGGGGAGTGACACACGCAGCAAAGGGACCCGGGTCGGGAGTCGACCCCAGGTCCGCTGCAGAGCCTCGGCACATGGGACGCGCGCGCTCTACCAACTGAGCTAAACGGCACCCCATGCTGACGACTTTTTAACCAACCAAGACCCACACCCGTATTTATTTGAGCCAGAACACACAGAAGAAGAGCTGCAGGTTTTGGAAGAAGAGAGAGCGAGAAGAGAGGCTGAGGCTGCTGAACAGCCAGGAGCTGAGGAGAGACTCAGAGCCGGCATGAACTGGTGGTGTAGTTGTGAGGCATGCAAACCTATGCCTACAGAAATCGAGTGTCTGTGCTGTTGTGATTGGCATCTCGTGCTACCATCATTGGAAAGGCTTGACCTATCTGCCTCTGGTGGTGAAGATAGCGCAAGCACAACATGTGTCACAACCATGGAGGATTTCGCTGCCTTGTCCAATCCTGCAGTGGTTGAAACATTTTTCCATCTACCAAAAATCAACTGGAAGAAACGACCCAGGCCGGCCGGAGCAAATGGGCAGTTGTCCGTGGAGTAAGTAATTTGTCTTGATGCATATCACAAACAGTATTATATAACGATTGTATTGTATAAACAAATTATGTATCACTGGACAATACTCTCATGATGGTTTTGTTATTTGTTAGTTGATTCATTCAAGTGTTGTTTTTCTCAGTCAGTACAGATTGGTGTCATACCGCGTAGTGCTGGAGTGGGCCCTGAGGGGAGAACAGTTGGGACAAGGTAACAGAAGACCCCTGCCATCATGTGTGGTCGGTGCCATTCACCGGAGATACCCCTCAATAACTTGAAGTTACATAGGATTCAAAGAGGTGGAGGATTCAATGACATGACATGTTGTAGTGACAGTTTCCCCTGTATTTACCACACTTATTTTTCTTTGTAGTTATAATAGATATATATTACATAATATAATTCACAACTTCTCCTGTCAAGGTATTGTCATTACCTACCCACACTGTTGAATATCTGACTTTCCCCAATAAACCTTTGTTTATTGTACTATGAGTTTTTATTAATTTACAGTTATATGAAATAACATTTGATAGTATAAAAGTATAAAAGATAAGTACACTTGATCGGCAATATCTCAAGTAATGTTATTTCTAAATGTTAAATTAGTTTTGTGACCACATGCTGTAAATATCTGTAAAGTTAACTAATGAGTATGCATGGCAGTGTCATGTGCTGTGTTCCAATATCCATACTTTCCGTACTTACTATACTTAGTTTGAGTACGTAGGGTTTTCCGATATGGATCGCGGCGAAAAGAAGTGTACTTAAAGGACCCGGATGTTGTACTCATAACGGCAAAATCATTGAGTGTGCAACGATGTACACTTTACGCACTCAACGGCCGCCATTTTGTCTACGTAGAGGAAGAGGTGGAGCCAGGCAAAGAGGCTCAGCTCTGAAAACTTTTTTTTAAAATGGCTAACGTTACTGGGACGATGACGGCGCCTGCAGCTCCCGAACCTTACAAATGTAAGTTGTTGTTCATATTTACATTTTGCAATCAATCGCCTCTACAATAGTTCTTTTAACTGTATTAACACTTCGCTTGTGGTTACAGTTGTTGTTATCGTCCGGTTTAGCATACTGCAGCTTGTTAGCCATTAGCAGCTATGGCTAATGGCACAAGCTGAGTTAGCAGCTAACTCGATATACAGCGAACAAAATAGTATTTGCCTGGGTATTTATCTTATCTTTGCACCGGAGTAGTAACGTTAGTAGTCTTGAAGACGTGCCACCGCGCCAGATGTCTTTTTTGTGATCACACGTCAGCACTAGCTACCCTGCGGTATGGAAACGTGAAACCTAAGTTTGGGGTTCCTTAGGTCACAAACCATAGTCTATTCTTATTGGCATCTTGTTTTTCGGGGTTAGGGACTGATGAGGACACGGCCCGTTTTGTGCGGTGGCGTGTGGCTAACACGAAGGTGTTTAGTGGAGGCAGAGCCACGAACGCGGCTGGATACAAGTAAGTGCACACGTACGGCGTTTATTTATAGCCATTGATAGTAAAACAATAAACATATCAAATGTTGCTGCTAAATCGCTTGTTGTCTGCTCAATCTGTAGACCGATGTGTTAGACAACTTATATGTATAATATATACGTTTATGTGCCCCTACACGTTAACCAGAGTGTTTCTTGAGGAGAGAGGACTGGTGGGGAGAGTGTCAAGTGCGTTCCTAAAAAAAAAATGGGAGAACCTAAAGCAAAAATACAAGGTTGGTTAGTTTTGTCTGTGCTCACATCATGCCTTACGTCCTTGTCAGCTTTATAGATTCTCTGAGCAGTTACTTCTATGTAGCAGTTGAACTGAAAAATAGAAAAGTATTAATAAACTTTAAATAATAAACTTGTGTGTTTTGTTGTTGTTCTTCCTACTACATAGGATCTTAAGAACCCACCGACTGGGGTAAGCACAGAGGGGGGTGAGACCACTGCCGCGTCCTGGAAGTGGTTTGAACTAATGCACGAGGCAATTGGGGACAGGCCGTCTGTGACGCCACCTGTCCTCATTGCCACGTGTGCCCAGGGCGCGGTGGTGTTGACATCCCCCTCTGTGACTACACCGGCTCAGGTTGAGGCAGCTGAGGAGACTGCTGAGGGCAGTCTGACGCCCACAGTCACCAGAACCTCCACAGCGTCCACCCCAAAAAGGCGGCGGGTGGACGTTGTCGAGATGCTTCAGGAGCTGAGGGGTCAGGATGAACTGGAGTGGAGAAGAATGCAGGATGAGGAGAGGGAGAGAGAGGAGAGGAGAGAGGCAGAGCAGGCCAGGCAGGCAGCTGAGAGGGAGGAGAAAGAAGAGAGGAGGCACAGAGAGCTGTGTGAGAGGCAGGAGAGGTGGCACCAGGAGGCAGTGATGAGGGAGGAAAGGAGGAAGCAGGAGGTCAGAGCGAGGGATGAGAGGAGGGACAGGGAAGCTGCAGCCAGGGATGAGCGCTTCCTGGCTATTCTGGAGAGGCTGCCTCCAAAATGAGCATTTGTTTTTTTATTTAGTTAATTACAAAGTTATTTAGTTCGGTTATTTTTTATATGTAAATATATCGTTAGAGTTTCACTGTTCACTGTTCATATATATATGTGTTATGTTAAGTTATGCTATGTTGTTATGTTATGCTATGTTATGTTATACTTGAGTTGTTTTGAATGTTTTATAAATAAATCAGTGAATACACAGGTGTTGAAATTGGCCAAATTATTTAATTAAATGTAATCGTGGTCAGGTGCATAACACAGCGCTGCCATTCTGTTTCTCTCTTCAGCTCCAGAGAGGGTGCCTGGGGGTGCTGCCTCCCGTCCTGGATCCTCTTCCTCTGCTGCTCCAGCCACATCCTCCTCTCCATCCTCAGGGTCCAGCACATCTCCCCGGCTCAAGCAGATATTGTGGAGGATGGTGCAGCAGAGGATGACCTCCGGGACGAACAGGACGTCAAAAATATGGCCCTCCACCTGGTCTTCAGGATCCCGAAGGCCCGCTCCACCACTACTCGGGCCTTTGTCAGCCGGCTGTTGTATGCTGCCTGCTGCTGGCTTCTGAGAGGCTGACGGTAGGGGGTCATCAGGGTTATGGGGTAGGACAGGCAGGGGTACCCACCATCCCCGATAAGGCAGTAACCTGGTGGAGGGTACTGCTTCTCAGTGTACAGTGGGCTGTTCTTCAGTACCCTCGAGTCATGCACTGACCCAGTGTACTCCACACACACATCAATAAACTTAGCAGTGTGGTCGACCACAGCTTGGAGCTGCACTGAATAGAAAAGCTTCCGGTTCAGGTAGCAGTCGGCATCATTGGCGGGTGGCTTCACCCTGACGTGGCAGCCGTCGATGCTCCCAACCACCCTGCTGAAGGCCGCCGACCCTGCCATCCGAGCAAATCCTGCTCCCACAGTCACCAACTCCTCCTCTTTGGGATGGTGGACTGTTTTGGCAAAAAGGGATGCAATTTTTGCACTGGTGGTGTGGATGGCACGGTGGACCGATGTGCGTGGCATGTCAAAGGCCCGGGAGACGACACGGTAGGACGTTCCACTGGCCAACCAGAACAAGAACACCAGGCAGGCAATTTCTGGGTCCCAGCCGTGATCTGTGTCGCCCCCCATGGCTTCCATGAGGGCATTAAAAGATCCCCTGGACAAGCGGAAATCCTCTCGCAGGTCTCTCTGGCCATCAAAAAAAAGCTGAATGATAGGCACTGTAGCATTCAGCTGACAATACTGCCTGGGGTTGGGAGGCTGTAAAAGAAAGTGGACATTAATCATTATTATTATCATTTGTTTATTATTGAAGTTTATTGAAATTAATTTAATTCTTTGTGCATTTTTAATAAAATCAGTCATTTTTAAGTTGATGTGTTGTCTTTTTTGCATTGCTCCTATTAGGCTACAGTTGGAGCTTTTGTGTACAGTAAATACTGCTAATATGTTGTCTGTTACACATTTTAATATTTTCATATTGACATAGATTTCTTAAGAGAGCAAGGTAATTCTGCACATTGTACTAGGCATGACAAAGCCTCTTTGAAGTTATCTCTGTTATGTGTTTTCACACAGTAACCTGGGTACGTAAAGCGTTTGCATTTTCAAAATCAAGAATGAAGAAAGACAGCATTAGTAGTACTATTACTAGTACACTAAACTTGTGATCATTTATGTCATCATAATGTCATGAGTACGACTTTAATAACTTATACTATAACTTATACCACTATAACTTAAATGACAGGTCGTACACAAGCTAATGCTGCTGTTGTATGGGATACGTTGGTAAAAAAAAAAACATGAATGAAGTAGGATAGGTTTAAATTACACCTACATTGTATGTCGCCATCAGGAGGAGGAGGTAGCGTTGATGACGTCGTCGGCGCATTCTCCACATTGCCTGGGTTAACGGAGCCATGCGATCACAAAAAAGTCAAGTTGTAAACGTCTTTTGTTCACCATTCAAAGCGGGATGTATTTTCGCGGGTGACAAAGCCGCGGCGGCCTTCGCGATCGTAATTTCCGGTAAGTGCACCACGGAGTATGTGATTTGGAACAACACTCACCGGCTGAAATCTGTGTACTTAGCAAGTGCAGATAGTGTACTACGTTTAAGTGTACTCATGGAAGTATGGATATTGGAACACAGCAATGGTGTGAGTGGGGGCAGTCGCGCATATCGGGTGTTTTGTGTTCTCCCCCTTTCTCTTCCCCCACCGGCTCCCGTCTACTGGCTCCCGGACCTGTGGGCGTGCCAACTACACCGGCTCCAGCGGAGAAGCGCACCTGGTTTCCATTCATTCATCATCCCCCTGCTACTTAAGCCCAGCTGTGCCTCCACTCCGGTGCCAGATTGTTCCGCCAGTTACGGTGAATTTATCAGAGCCATCACATATCTTTACGTGAATTTTTGAACGTGCTAACGTGTCCAGTGTGACTTTGTGAGCCCCGTCTCATGATTGTGTTTTTTCTTTCCTCTGCCTTCCTGCCTCGCCGCAGGTAAATCATCTAGCCTCCTGAGCCCAGTCCGCCTACCAGCCCGCCTGCCCGCCAGTCCACCTGCCTGCCTGCCCGCCCGCCTACGCCGACTACACCTGCCGATCCACTCACCTGCGGACCACACCTCTCCACGAGCCACCGAAACTCAATAAATCAAGTTTAACTGACCGCTGCCTCTGCTCCTTCTGCTTTTGGAGGTCCAGACCTAGTTCCCCGCCACAACAGGCAGATTAGCATAAATAACAGACAAAATGAGAATTCACAAGCTGAACTTTATTTACAATATGCACATGAGGTTATTTTTTTGGTGGAGGGAGGTGAATCAGCAGTCCTGATGTAGTGATGTACATAGGCCTGCCACAATAATTATATTGTTGACCAGTCACTGACCAAAATATTGCCTTCACTGAAAATACTTATTCTTCTGTTGAGCCTTTGTATCTGGAAGTGTGAGTGGCTATGACATCCTCCTTGTTGGGTTTCAGTATTGGAGCGATGTTGGCAGGCAGACGAGGGACTTGGACACGTGATGAGGGGTCCCGGAAGATGACTGTGGTGTCCAGCCGTCTTTGTAATACGTGGTCCGTCAGTTCTTCTCTGAATACTTGGGTGGTGGCTTCATAAATTGGTCGGGAGATCCATTGCTTTGACTGCCTTTTGAAAAACAACATTGTATCTCAGAAGGCCTGAACTGATGTAGCATGATAGAGACATATATCTAATGTGTCTGTTAGGGATGTCCCGATCCAATCTGTAGGATCGGGGCCGATCTGGCATTTTTCCGCTGATCGGAATCGGCAATTTTGAACGTGGACCCAAGCCCGATTCTTTTTTTTTTCTTTGTTAACGGCAGAGCACAATTTGTGGCAGAATGCAGACGCGCGCGTAGCGTTACTCTGGCAAACTTGTGGATAAAATGTCTGCAGTGTGGAAATAACTTAAATTAGAAAGCGAAAGCAGTCCAACGGCGACATGTAACATCTGCTATACATACTGGAGCTGCATTTAATACTACTCATTTGGTACGGCATATAAAAAACAAACACTCAAAGAATACGTGTTCACTCGAGGCAAGGCAAGGACACCGAAGCAGCAAACAGTCGCGGATACTTTCAAAAGTTAAGAGAAATATCCTCGAGACAGCGACATGGCCACAAATATTACTGAGAGGGTCATCAAATTAATCGCTCTGGATAACCAGCTCATCTCCGTGGTAGAGGATCCAGGTTTTCTGGAGTTTTTGTATCCCCATATGCCCAGCCATCTCTGCATTACATTGACTCCACTTTCGAGTTACAACGTGCCGGTATGCTGAACGCGTGTGAAATAGACACGTAACGTGTCCGCGTCATTTTATGTGACAACGTAAAGAATATGAAAAAAACAACGATGATATGGAGGAACAACCCAGTCTCACGGGAAGTCTTGATACTGTCGCGTTAATAAATCTATTGTTTCGTGCGTGCCAGCACGATTTCCTCATTTTTTTCGTGCTACTCAGGACAAGTTTCAAACTAATGCATTTCAATTGGAAGTTAATTTCGTGCGTACAAGCACGACAGCCAAATGCCACGGCGCACTGAAGGGGTTTCATTTTATTTAATTTCTGAACCTTTCCCCCCGTTTTTTTAATGTTATGTCAAGCCTGTACATTTAATAATCCAGTGATATTCGGCATCATATCGTCTTATATTTAGGATCTGATGCTTTTACTCTTCTTTTTTGTTGCAGGATTCAGCCATTTTATGATTAGAAAACTCTTTTATGGTTATTTGTAATATCTGCTTCCTGCTTTTTTCCCTATACAATATAGCTAGAATTTCCGCATTTATTTTTCATATCTATCGAGGTAACTTTTTTTTTTTAATCGTATGTAACGCAGTCTTTTTTTTCCCGTTTTTTTTAATGTTATGTCAAGCCTGTACATTTAAGAATCCAGTGATATTCAGCATCATATCGTCCCATATTCATGATCTGATGCGTTTATTCCTCTTATTTGCTGCAGGATTCAGCCATTGTATGATTAGAAAAGTATTTTGGTTATTTTATTTTGTAGGAAAAAGCAGGAAACATATATCTTTTTCCCGCTGTCGGAAGCAGATTCTGCCCTTCTCCCGCTAACCCTTCTCCAGGTAAGATGTGTGTCTGCTGGGTGTTCACATTAACAATGATTTCTTTATTAAACGCAAGACTATGAAAACGATCTTCTAACTTGTGAGGGAAAAAATAGCCATATCTTGTAAGTTTGTCCAGCTAGCTTACCGGTGAGTCAACTATGTTTAAGCTAATAGTTACTGTATTCGAGCGTGGAGCATCACCAAAGACTACGTTATTATGTGATATGCAATAACTTGAGAAATAATGTCTCATTAGGCACCCTTAAAATCTGTGCTTTGATTTTTTTTTAAAAACGGGACCTTTTTGTATTCATTCAGAAGATTGGGAAATCATGGTTCAACTAGATGCATATACTTTTTAAACCTTTCTGCAAATAAACACAGCTAGACTGATAGCTAGCCTACAGTACTAAATATCTGTCTCTGTTCTCCTTGTAGTTTCTGTCACCCCATCCCCAAACACCGACCCAGCATCTCCACATATAGACCCAAAGGCACTTTTAAGAGCCAACTATCTATCTATCTATCTGTCTGTCTGTCTGTCTGTCTCTCTGTCTATCTCTCAGCTATCTGTGTATCTGTTTGTTAGTCTGCCTGTTTGTCTGTATTGGTTTGTTTCTTTATTTGTTTGTCTGTATCTGTCTGTATTGCAATGGACAACAGATATACCGTTGACCCCCAGAATCCCAAATACAAAGAGGGGAGGCGCATGGCTGTTGAACTGAAGCATAATCAGATTCTCGCTGAAGCCAGGGTTAGTGTTTACATCATACTTTACTTGACCATACATGTGGGTGACAAATTATATCCCTTACTGAATGTGTGTAGAAATATGAGTGCAGAAGATTTTTTTTTACTGTTTTATTTAACAATGCAGTTGAGTATTTAACATCCAAGCATGCTCTGTGGCATGTTTGGAAATAATGAAAAAGGCCCAGATGATGCTGACTCTGTATCAGTAGTGAATGATATCTGCACTTAGAGCTATGGAGAAAACTTCAGTAAACAAATGAAGAAATTGAGGCCACAGGCATACTGTTCATAACTGTAGTGCATTAGTGAAATATGTAATGAAAAACATTGAAAAGCAAGTTGTCCAATGTAACTGTCCTTAACTACAGATGGCGATATTATAGTAAGGGTGGGATAGTGTATAAATCCCTCGATTCAGTAGATGTTGGGGTTTGCTTTGATTTGTCATCTGTTTTTGCTTCTAGTACCTTTAACCACATCAGTTTGACAAGACTTTCATCAACTCATAGGAAGCAGCTCAGATCAGGAAACGGACATGCTCTGGAAGAGACTCTCCGTCAAAGAGGACAAGGAAAGGACAAGGCAAGCCCAGGGGGAGGCGTGGTGGGCGACGCAGAGCCTCAGCTACAGGTTGTTTGTGTAAATTGTTGATGTATCAAAAAGTAGATAACAATTTTTTCAGTGGCATTGCGGTTAATTACATAACCAAGTATTTCATGTGAATATAGTTTGTCTAATTATATCAATTGTTAATTAGTATGTAGGTAGAAAAAACATGATTGCAGTCCTAATCCTACCCTAATCCATTCTTATTCTTCTATGTGCTTATTTACAGGTGCACAGCCTCCAACTGAGTGCTCCCTGTCATCCAGTGTGGGAGATCTGCCTACTTTACCCTCAGCAAGTCCTCTGGCAAAATTTGGTAAATCACAGTGATGAATGAATTTAACTTCAAATGTAATCTTCAAATCTCCATGTATAATTGAATTTAAGATAGACATTGAAACAAACCTTAAACTGTAAGGACAATGTATTACATAGATAAAGAACACTAATGATTAGAGCCAGTTCCCTGGTGATGAAAATATGTGTATACTATCTGTTGATTAATTGTTTTAATGGTTGTTATCTAAATCATCTTTTATAACTCAAGTTTATATTTTCTTTACAGAAAAAAATATGGAGAGGCTCTCTGCTATTTTGGCATCGTGTCATTCTGATGAGCCTCAAAGAAGCTCAGCATCATCCTGGTCTTTCCGTCAGCAGAAAGCCTCGGAGCGCTGGAGAGAGTCAAGACCATACAACCTCCAGTGCCTCATAGAGAAAGAGGCTGTTGGTCATCCTTTGTGTTGCCTCTGCAATGAGCCTGCTGTCATTCGGTTGGTATTCTTAAATACTAAACTTATTCCATGATGGGCTTTTTTAGAATTAGTGGTCAGTGTGTTTTCTTTGGTGCTGGTAGAAAACTTGAAAATTTCAGAAGCATCCCACAGGAATGTGGAAAAATTATTTAGGACCTCCTGTGCCCAACTGTAAGGGGCTAAACCCCGAGACACATATCCCAAATAAATACAACTGTGTATCTCACCTAATTCAGAATATCCTAACTTGAATGTATAGTACCTATCACTATTCCCATAAAATAATTTTTTATAATCATTTTGCCTTTCCCTTTTAGGTGCAGAGATTGTCTTCCCGAGGAGTGGTTCTGTGGCGACTGTGATGTACTGCATCACAAAAAGCAGCCACTCCACAACACGGAATCCATTATTGATGTTTTTTTAAAGCTATTCCTCCAACTACACAGATCATGAAACAGGGGGATGGATATTGCACACATGAGCAAGGTATGTTTCAATCTAAGCTTAATGTTTTCCATATGTATTTCTAGCTTGTTAAAAATAATGTAATGCAGTGGTTTCTTGTTTTTTAGCATGCATTTTGCCAGCTGTGAAGGCACCATGCTGTTCTTAGGAGGGCACAAACATCATGATATCACCAGGGAAACCAGTGATTTTAATTACCATCAATGGTAAGAACAATTCACTTCACTACACAGATCATGTGTAATAAGTATGTGGTTGGTATGTATTCATGAAGTTGTTTATTTGCATTATGTTCCAAGGGCGTTATGACTTGCATCAGCCACTTTATTTGCGTGGAACATGCCAGAGGCAGTGGACTCCTGAATTAAAGGACCTCATTAGGAGTGGATATTGGCCGGCCTCTCTTAATGTGTCTACTTTGTATACATTGGACCTTTTGAGCTCCTTCCACGAACTGAAGGTCATTTCTCCTCATTTTGCCAAACAGGCCTTCGCAAAGTTGCTGGAGCACCGCACAAAGTGTGGAGGAAGAGTACGTTTATTTGTTCCTAACCATATTAAAAAACTGTATTTACATAAGCAGACAACATCACAAAAATGTATAATTCTCTGTGTCTTCTAGTCTGGACATATCAATGGAGATGCACTGCAGCGCAGTTTCTTAGAGTTTTCATACTCATCATTTGAGGAAAACCAACTCTGCTGCAGTGATGAGCCAGCCTTTTTTGAGGGGCTCTTTGTGGCAAAAGACAGTGAAGTGTCCACATTTACTGAGGCCATCCAAAAAGCAGTGAAAAATGCAAGTTTTATTTATAATGTGACAAAATAGCTTTATTGCTGAAATATTACTGAAATTGAATTTAGATAAACAATGACCTATATAGCAGACCTAATTGCATTTATTTTATTTATGTTTGTTTTGTATGTCAGAGACATGGAAAAGGAAAATGTGGGGACTCCCAGTGGACAGCAGCAAGGGAGAGTTCAAGGAGGGCTTCCAAATTGGATGAAGAGGGGATGGAGGTTGCTGTATGTCGCCATGGCTTTCTTTTGAAAGCTCTTAATATGTACAGGGGGGAGATATTTGCTTACCCCCCCTACCTTCAAAAAGAGCTGATGCCGGCCAAGCCTCAATTTTTTGCCTTGGATGTGGCTTGCAAATATTGGCCCTACTTGGAAAAGGCTGCCAGTGTCCTTCCTGCCCTCCAGGAGCTGACAAAAATGAAGCCTATCCTCAGTGTTATGCATGCAAGAGCTCATGCAACGAAGTGTGAGGTATTTTTAACATTTTTGTGTCATATGTGCATTTGTAACGTTTACAAGCACAGTAATAACATACAAGTTTATGAACAACTATGGTATGTAGCTTTTGGATTAACATTATATCCCTCTTTACTTACTTATAGATCAAATGGAGGGGTAGGAACCAGGAAGGAGCAGGGACAACTGCTGGTGAGGAGGTGGAGCAAGTTAACAGCTACCTATCTCGTGCCCTGACAACAAAATATGTGTCGAAAGCAGGCGATTAATCTGCTTACCATATTCTTGTACCCTTTTTTAGATTGCATTTCATAAACTAGTTATTTGTTTTCAACAGCACGTGTGGACATGCTTACACTGCATGCATTGGGGTGGAACCACAAAAAGAGGGCCTCTCTACACCAAGCACTGTCCACTAGATATGTAAAGGTAAGTCTGTATTTGTGGTTTTGTTGTGTCATGTATTGACACATGTGTTGTTCACTTGGCTTGTTAACCCTTAAGGGCTTTAACCTGATTATTGTATAACACTATTTATCAGACATGTCAAAGACTCCTGGACGAGACTGCAAGGCTAGCTGAGCTAAAAACAGAGCTACATTGCTCGGATGATGAAATGACATCACAGTAGATCTCTGAGGTGATTGAATGGGCAGCTGGAGGTAAGCAAGACCAGATAACAGAAATCAGTTCAGAGAGTGCACATCGCATGTTTTACACCCAAGTTGTATTAAAATGGATTTTATGTGTAGAACAAAAAGAGTCCTGTGTTCTGTTATATTGAATTTACTGTAACTTTTATTTATATAGAGACACCAAATGCACCTCATACCACGGAGGGCACCACACAGAGTGAACTTCAGCAGTCCATTGTGGGGCTCTACCTTAGTGTCAGGCAACGGAAACAAAGCCTCTACCGTCAGAATGGTAAAACAATAAAACAAGTTCATAAAATCAATCTACTGTATTTAATAGTGTTAAAACGCCAACAAATGCATGTACTTGCAATTCATAAATTCTAACTGTCCATTACTTAAACTGCCATTTCGATTATGATAATCTAGATAGTGTTCTTGCTCTTAATGTCTGTTTAGACAGCAGCAAGTTTCGCCACCGCCTTCGAAGAAAGCTGGGAGAGGACAAAAAACTGCTTCTTCAGGAGATGCAGAGGTACAATGGACTCGTACCAGACTCTGCAGCAGTTGATGTGGCTGCTGTGGAGAACACATTTACTGGAGAGAGCACTGTGTCCCCTCTGTGGCCATGGGAGGTTCATGGCAGTGGTAAATCAGTTTTGTAAAGCTTCATAAGAATTAATTTTGAGTTCTTGTACTTAGAGTATACTGAACTAAATCATGCTAATAACATATTAAGTGCTTTAACATCCATTATGTTTGTGGCTGTATTTTAATTTTACTGTTGTGTTCAGAAAACATCACAATCAAGAAGAGATTGTACGACCAAGTGATGTTAACAATGCGACTGGAAGAGGAAAAGAGCATTTTGCTTTTGGAGATGGTGCAACATTGCACATGGTTGCAGAAGCAGACAGAGGAGCTGAAGAACAAGGTGGCTGAGAATGGTAAGATGAAACAAAAATGTATTCATTGAAGGAATTGCTTTCAAGATGAAAAGAAGTAAGCCGAAGTCAGTGTCAGTCACAGAAGACAGACATCTTACTGTGGAGTGCGTCTATAATGTGTCTTGTGTCCTTTGAAATGTAGACCAGGGCAACGAAGGACTTTGCTCTCTCTTCAAAAAACACCTGTCCGAGCTGTTGGAGCAGTTGCAAGTGGTCCTCCAACAGTACAAGACTGCTTTAGGTCCTGAGGCCTCTGTCCATCTGCACATTGAGGAGGAGGAAGATCAAAGTCCCGTCAGCAGTCCATGCAGCAGTGATGATGAAGAGGATATCACAATTTAGGTAATTTACTCAAGTATGTACTGTATACTAGTGTTTGTTTTGCAAACCTATACCTGTAAATGATTTATACAGCTTCATTCTAGACTTTACCTTCTGTTACCGTGTTATTTTTTTTCACAGATTGATGCTGCATGACGGACCAGACTCCGCGCTGCCAGACCCATCAATCACATATCCATGGACACATAAAAACACGATAGAAAGCACACAATAAGAATTACAAAAAA
This sequence comes from Sparus aurata, assembly GCF_900880675.1. Taxonomy (NCBI): domain Eukaryota; kingdom Metazoa; phylum Chordata; class Actinopteri; order Spariformes; family Sparidae; genus Sparus; species Sparus aurata. The sequence continues at coordinate 4,785,661 of NC_044209.1, read as the reverse complement.
CACAATAAGATCATAAAAGTTGTAGTGATAGTTTAGGAAAAACAGTGTAGCTAGACCAAACTAGTCAATCCGTCGAGCGTGCGCTTACTCCCTCACTGGCGGAGATGGAAACGTATTCCAGCATTTTCGTGTTTCTGTTCATAATGTACATGTCCATGTTACAGCCTGTCATGAGCCATGAGCCTTACAATAGCCTGTTAAGCGCACGTTCGACGGATTGACTAGTTTGGTCTAGCTACCGGAAGACGCGGATGTCAACAAACAGGTACGTGGCTGCTTGCACAAACACACTGTTTTAACTACTTTTTTATTCATTTTGAGTCATACACGCTACAGTGCTGTGTGCTAAGGTGTCTGCTGATGTTGCATAACTTTTGGTGTGAGATGTAGAGCATGTTAAGACGCTTAAAACACAGTGTAAAGTTCTGACCCCATGCTGTTAGCTGTCATTGCTAAATCTCCGTTCATGGAGCTCTGTAATGGTTGGACCAAATGTGTTCGCATCTTCTGTACCGGCAAGTCAAGGGTAGCTTGAGCAATGAAGCTGCATGTTTAAATCGACCGAAGTTCTCCTTTAACCACATAGGCTAAAACAGAGCGACCACCTACAGGCTACACCTGTTTTCTAAAGATTTCTTATAGCACGTTATAGGATCATAAACTGTACCACATATGGCTATTTTCATGAAGGCATTGGCATTTAACATGCGGCACTATGCAAAAAAAACAATGGCATCAACTGTGCCAGGGTTTAGTCTGTTTCGCCCGGACTCGAGCACCCGGCCGCCTGAGCTGAACGTCCGCTCGCTCGCTGCACTTGTTGCTGGGATGCAGAGAATCATCCTTGCCACCTTGGCAAGCAGAGGGAAGGCCTTTGACTGTGACTCCCAGAAACTTAGAAGATCATCCCCATCCCACAAGAATTGGCTGTCCATGTAGCGCTGAACCTGATCTTTCTCGCCATCTTCTTCACCATAATCCTCCCACTCGCTGAACTCATCCCTTTTTCTTTTGGCTCCCTCAGGTTCCTCAACTAAAAAATAAAATGGAATAATATAGTTTTACTATTTTGATTGACATTATTCCGCCGTAGGAAATTGTTGATAAATAAACCAGTATATTATAAGATTGGGCCTATAGAGTATTTATTATTAGGCCTATTATTATTATTAAGCCTATTATTACAGTCACTGGCGCTACCTACCTCGAACAGTGGCATCTGGTTCCCCCGCTGGGGGTGGTGTAAGCGCCCTGTCAAATTCCCTGGCCTGGTCGTGGACAGCGTTTCTCTACTCAGCTGGAAACATCTTGAGGGACTTGAAACGTGGACAAAGAAACGTCCCAAGCTTGTGGGTGACGCCGATGGACAATTTCTTGTTTAAGAGCTGCATTGCCCGTGCTCGGATATAAACCATGTACTCTGGGTCACCATATTGTGGCTCACAGCGTTTCTTCAGTTTATAAAACCAAAGCACCACTAGTTGAATAGTTGGATACTTGTCACCTTCCAGCTTTTCACTCGCAGTTTTAAAAAGCAACAAGAACTCAGTGATCGTGTTCAACACGTCCAGCTGAATGCCATCCAGCTGATCTTTCTCTTCCATGGCTTTCACGGTACTGTTTGCTGACTGACTGCATCATTGCAACTTTACTGTTCCACCGTGTTTCACATTCCTGAATCACAGCGTGCGGGAGGTGTACAACAGTACTGGACTTCTTGAGGTAAGTCACAAGGCTTTTGCATTTGTCAATTACATTACTCACATCTTGCATGTATGCTGATGTGTTCTCTTTGACATCAAATGTGTGTTTGAGGACGATGTTGAGGACATGGCATCCACTTGTTGCTGCGGAGGGCAGCTTTGATGTTGGCTGCCTGGTCACTGACGAGCATGACTTTTGGTAAATGATCAGCTTCAATACCAAAGTCATGCAGCTCCTTGATCACCTGCTCGTGGAGGTTGTAAGCTGTGTTTTTAAGAGTAGAGTCAAATTCAGCTGTCGTTATGACGAGACTCTTCAATTTCCAGTCTTCACTGATGAAGTGACCGGTAAATGCTGTGTATGCCCGTTTGTTGTAATCGTCAGTCCACATGTCAGTGGCAATTGCAATGCCACAATCCAGAGCTTTATTAATCTCTTTTGCAAGGATTTCTTTTTTTTCTGTGGCCGTCGCTTTGGCTCTGTCGCAGACGGTTTGCCTATGAGGGAGTACACTGCTGGCATCCACACGACCGTAACGTGCACCTACGTTAATAAGTGACTGGGCTACAACACAGAATCCATCGCCAGGAACAATGTCAAAGGGGCGCAGATCTTGACAGCACAATTCAACACAGGCGTCGGTGACCTCAGATTTGACTAAGAATTTTGTTACTTTTTAGGAAGGCGGTTATAACACTGAGACAAGTCCTTCTTCTCAGACCCTCCACAAACATGTCTTGTCATGCTGGACGTACCCGTCTTGTGGCTCTCATGCATGTATAGCTTATCACAGGAATTGCACTTCACATAGCCAATGCTGCTGTCGTCTACTGCACTAACTACTAGGGATGTATATCGATAAGGATTCAGCGATTCGGATGCTTTATCGATCCCTGCTTATCGATCCGTTTTTTTATCGATTCTCTTATCGATTCCCAAACAGGCTGAAAAACAAGTAGTACATGAGTACAGAAAAGAATACAACCTGGTTTATTAAAATAAATCTCAGGTTTATTAATATAAATCTTAATTATTCACCGCTGAGAAAAAACAATACTCAAATGAGTCCTCAATAAACAAATAAACAATACTCAAATGAGTAAAATGAGTCCACAAGTCAAGTGGCTATTGGCTTAGGATAATCCCATAGAGGAACAAGAGGAATGAGGAACAAGAGGAACAACAAACAAGGAACCGGCAGGGCTGGGCTGATTAACCATTCTTTTTCAGAAAAATAAGCATGTCTGCTTTCTCAGGAACGATGCGGGACCTTTCGTGGGCTTATCGTGTCTGGACGGAGGACGGCTGGACACAAAGATACTTCTCAGCTAGACCTGAGAGCAGGGAAAAGTGTCTTATTTCTCCCACCACCACTGGGTGGCGTTGTTCTTGGATGGGATGCAGGGCAGGCTTCTATAAAACTGTACTTCCTGCTCCACTCTCTCTGGAAGGGACAGAGGGTGAACAGTTTCTAGATAAGACTGCAGCTCAGTATCGATGTCCTCAAAGAGTTCCTCCAGTGCAGTCTTCCTCTGCTTAACAGGTGGCGGTGTCTGGAATTAAATGGACAGAACCATCCATAAAACACACAGTGAAACAACATCCTTGCGTGGCCATGTTGTTTCCATGGGGCTATCAGCTTAACTTACGTCGACATCTTCATCCTCTTCAGCCTCTTCATCCTTTTCATCATCTTCATGCCCCCTTGGCGTCTCTGATGGCTTGAGAAGAGATGTATTATATATTAATCCCAGAGCCAGAAGAAAGGTCTCATAATAGATTATGTGCTATAGTGAAAGTGATTGTCAAATTCAAATACCTGATCTGTAGCCACATCTGTGTCTCCTGCGGCTGCAACTGCGGCTGTCCTGATCCTTTCCCAGGTGTCCTCCTCAGATCGCTCCAGCTTTGACTTGAATCTGGGGTCCAAGGCAGTGGCTTCCTCCAGGAATTCCTGGACATCAGGATCCTTAATAAAAGGGACAGGCAACACAAATAAAGAGGTTAATGTCACAGAAAAATATTACAGGTCATTTAGTGTTTATGATTAACCATCAAATAGTGTAAATAAAATAAAGTACCTGGTAGCGTCGAGAGAGATCACCCCAAATGCCCCCTTGGCAGTCCTCACAAATGCAGAGTCGTCGTCTGTGATGGTGTAGTGAGCCTCCAGCTTTTTGGAGCCCCTGTCTACGTCCATGCTCTTGTCCATGTTCAAGTCCCGTTATGGTAGGGTTTTGGTTTTGAGTATTCCAGGTTTGATTTGAACTTTGCCTTCTTTCTTTGTACTTTGTCTTGCCTTTTAGTTGCTACTTTGCCTCGCTGTTTTTGTTTGCTACTTTGCCTCTTGCCTCCGTTTTGTCTGCTTCTGTTTTTGTGTTCAGCTTTTAAATAAAGCTCGCCTTTTGTTTCCCCATATCCTTGCCTCTCGTGTTACTGCATTTGGGTCCACCTTCCCCTTTCCATAGTCGTCCCTTTAACCCCCTGCCTGACACATCCACAGTAAAGGATGTCAGATCTGCCTTCCACACACATACTGTCAGGGTTTCTGAGACTTTGACCGACAAACTCTTCTCTTGAGACAGCAGGGGTGGTGGTGGACCGGCCTCCTCCAGCAAAGTGTCAATGTCAGTTTGGACGGTCGGTTCGGTGTCCAACTGTACAGTGCACATGTTATGGATCAGGGTTAGGTTCATGCATGGAATAATGTAGTAACACTCTGCATATCAATTATTACATCACTTTGTGTAGAAAACAAACCTTTGTTGGCCCATGTCTTGGCAAGGGCTGCTGCTCTGTATCTGCATCATTGAAAATGGAGCACTGCTGATGTTCAGACTTGAGCTGTGATGAACAAGACTGAATAATTACATGAAATGCATATATCCCTCATTATAACGAATGTGCATTATCAACATTATTATCAATTGAATGGCTTGTATTCTAGATCTCTTAATATATAGCTGACTTTTACCACAAACCCCAAGAACACTACACATACGATTACACAACTTATTAAACTATTACCTGAGGCTGTGTGTCCTGTTTAAGTTGAGTGGCACCGTCACAACGGTGCAGTGAATCCTCTTTTTATATAATATGGGATGTTATGGTACATGATATGATACACTTTGGTGAACACTACAACATCTTGTTTCATTACCATGGTTTTTTGGGTTTCTGAAAATCAAAGGACTTGGTTATTCTCGAGACGTACACGCCTCTCCTCCCCTGCTTCCTCTGTTTCCACTTCTCAACCTCAACCCTGTGTATCTTGTACAAATAAAAAGAGAGATCTGTTGTTATTAACCTCTTTTTGGAAATCAGCAGTTAGTCTTTGTCAGGTTCTATTATTCATTTGAGGTCTGTAATAGCAAGCATTATTCAATATGAAATAGCTTTATTGTTCTATATTGTTGTGTGTTTATCATCATCCTTGGGCTTTTTATACCTGTGAAATACAATTGCATTCACCAAAAAAACAGTGAAAACATCATACCTTTTTCTTGATTTTTAGAGAGTCCTTGTACTCTCAAAATCGTCAAATCTGGTGAGCCTCTTGTGGTGAAAATGGATCCTTTTCAGATCCCATTGAGACTTTTCCATAATGCCCTGGGTCCTGTTATCCTTGGTGTAATTCTATCAAAGATATGTTGAATTTACATGGGGTCTAATCTAAAGACAATAATTCTCTCATTGCAGTTTATGGTTACCTGTTAACTCACATTAACACTCGCATTTACCTTGCTGCCTCTAGGCCAGGACTCCCTTGAAAAAGAGGTTCTTAATCTCAACAGGATTTTTTCCTGGATAAATAAAGGTTAAATTGATTTTTTTTTTTACCTGTGTCAATTTCTGGGCAGCTCTTCTGTATTTTCTTGAGAGCATATCGTAAACAGGACCTGTACCGTGCCGTCCAAGGTCTCCTGCAATACAAGTACCTTACTTTAATATTTACAAAAACAATCTGAAAAAACTTAACATATGTAGGGTAGTAAACAGACTTACCAAGTAACAGTTCTGACCACAGAACTGCCTGAGGCAGAAAGTACTGAAGAAGCTTTGGGATGAAGGTGGGGCAATAATACCCATTTGGCTCTCCCCGTGTGTCCAGGGGTGCCTGCTGGATTACTTCTTTAAAGTGTTCATTAAATGGTGTTGGGCTCGATTCATCCTGTAAGAGGCCCAATTATAGTCATGTCACCTATTATCTTAAGTGCTTTTTGGAGACAGTGCCAGTTATTATTTAGAACATCCTGTTTTTGTGGTACATGCAATTGTATATATGTTGACTGCATTGTGTGTGATGTCAATGTGTCAATATTTCTAAGCCAAACAGCAAATATTGAGTTTAATGAAAGAAAAAATCAAGACCAAAAAATTCTCAGAAACTCTGAAATTCATACATGGACCAAAAGAACTTACAGTCCATAATTCAACACAGACAAACTAAACATTTAAATTCCACATTTTGCAACAAAAGGATAACTTACCTCAAAGTCTTCACAAGGGACATCAGAGTCTTTTATGACTGGCTGCGCAGTTGAGGTGAGTTCTTTCTGCAGGTTATGGAAATGTTTCTTGACATTTTCGCCACTTGATGGGCTGGAGAGAACCACAGAAGCACTCACAACAACCTCATCAAGTTGTTGTAGTGTCGTAGCCCGAGTCATAAGCCCGATCAGATGCATACACACGACGTAGTGCTTGCCAGCACTGTGGGAAAGAATATTATAAGTAAATATAAATATTGTCAGTACAAAACCATACTGAAATATACAGAAAATAATTCATATTTAGTAGAAGAAGGCATCACTGTTTCTTGCAGAGGACCTTTGCATTCTTCATGATGTGACTTAAACATCTATGTAGAATTGGCACCTCAGTGACATTCTTCTTAGCTTTTCCAGTAACTATGTTATAGTACTGGGCAATAAGCTCTGCAAGGCTCAGGCCACACAGATTTTGTGAGATGGCCTGCATCAAAACAGCAGAGCCATCGCAAATGTACATCACTGGCCTTTTTTTAATGTTTCTCCCATGTGCTCTCATGCAGTCCATGATGAACGAGCCTAAGAAATACGACACAGATGCAGTGGTGTGTTCTGCGGTCACAAATGTCGCTACAGGCACGGGGGAGCGACCTTTCAGTGGATGTCTTACAAGTTAATAAATGTAAAAAGGTGTACTCTGTCCTTTGTCCTTTTTTACCACACTACCTGTTGCATCAAGATACACCACATCAGTCTTTGACCGCTGATGGAAAAGTCTTATAGTCTTTTTTGACCACAGCATCAGTCCTTTGGGCTGGTTCTTTTTCAGACATGAGTTGCAGACTGATCATTTCGTTCTCATGCAACCTATTTTTTTTCCTCTCAGAATATGCTATATTTTTCAAAACGCCTGTTGTGGGTTAGGGCTGTCACTTTTTAAAAAAAAAATCGAGTTCGAACGAATTTGAAATGGATTCAAATAAATTCCCCCCCACCCCCCACCCACACACACACACACACACCACATTATTTTCATTATTTTATTAACTTAACAGGCCGTCTAACATCACATTCATGCAGCACTCGAATGTTAATATCAATGGTTTTAAAGCTGTATTAACGCATCTGAATAACAAATTTTCTCTGAAAAATCTAAAAACATATTTTTCTATATCTGCCACTTCTACCGTGCGCTCAATAAAAAAGTTCATAAAACTGTTGGACCGCACTTTACATTCATTGTGAAACTGAAAGTCTCCAAGTGCTACAGTATTAATAACACACAACATATAGAAAATAGTGATACGAGTTCAGATGAAAAAGCCTTCCTGAATAGAAAATGTAAAATAACTCAAGTCATAACTTTGAGCAAAAAATTTAACCAACAAGGTAAAACATTGAACCGATAGGCAAGCCGAACGGCCCGGCTTAATTTCTAATATTATAAGCCAAAAACACAAGTCTATCAACGTGATCGGGATCAAGTGCGGCTCTGTTTTTTTTACAATATTACCTGCCGACGAAAACACCCGTTCAGAGTGTACAGAGGTTCCTGGCACACACAGGTATTTACGAGCCAGCTTTGAGAGTTGCGAAACTGTTGCACCCTGTATCGCGCCACCAAAGCAGTGGGTTACTGTCTGCGGAGAGAGGAGTCTCCTTCATGTAAGTTTGCATCTCCTGAAAGGCGTTCCTGTTGGAAAAGTCACTCGATGTGTACAAGTCCCCAAACAGGCTCCCCATCGCACCCATGGCCGGTGTGTTTTCTTCCTCTTGTGCTTGTGTACAGTCATTGCCTCTCTCACTTTTCTTCATCTCTTGTGATAAGCTATCACTGACTAGATTTCTCTGTTCAGGTGAAAGATGGACTAAGCGAGAGAACCGGGGGTCCAGGAAAGCCGCTATATTGAGAAGCATCCATTCTCTGCTCTCTTCACTGTAGTGCATTTTCAAATTTGCCACCATCCTGCCTGTGAAAATAATGAAATACATTTAGACCTATATCACACGCTAATATTGATCTTTCTAATCTTGCTAATTTGAGATATCAGTAAATCAGTCGTCTTGGAAAATACGTTTTGTTGTAATATAGGTTTAGGCTATTAGGCTTGGACTTAATATTTAATAAAAATGAAAAGTCAAATACCTCTCACTTCTTTGATGGCTGATTTATGCGATGCGTCGGAACTACTCAGCTGAGGTATCATGACATGCTGCAGAGGTAGGACAGCTGATGCTGTGGGGTAGGCATCGGTGGAGAGGGCCTGAGATGCCATTTAATCCAAGGAGCTCCTGCTTTTCTTCCAGCAGGCAGCTGTCTGATGGAGACCTTCCAAAATGAGCTGCAGTTTGCTTTAGTCTGGAAAGGGCCGTATCAACGGCTTTCACCTCAAGCCCCTTGTGCACTGCCAGGTTTAGCGTGTGGGCCAATTGTTGTAGCAACCAACGTAATATCTCTAGCTGAATTGATAGGTCAAGGGTCAAAAGGGCGAGCAATAGGTCAAGCTGATAGCGAATATTTAGAGCGCCCTCTGCTGGATCACAAGGTGAACTACTTCAAACGGTCTTCCGCGTTCATAGACTGTACATTTTGATTTCGAACAGGTCATTACATTCGAATAAGAACTTTTCACCCCACTTTCGCACGAATATTCGAATTTCGAATAAAAAGTGACAGCCCTATTGTGGGTACACTGTCTCTGCAACCGGATTCCATCACATCCTCCTTCAACTTCATAAAGCTCTCAAGATGGTATTGGCAGGGAAGTTTTGAACTGAGTTTCTTTTTGTTCTGCTGTGTGATCTTATAGGTCTTCTCTTGAGCTGATCCCACCTGTGATTCACCATGTCCCCATGAAAAATGACATCCGCCTTCAGAGAGTATTCGCTCTCCACTTTCACGTCAACCTGGACACTACAGTCTTCGAACAGGCAGTATCCAGAACAGGTGAAGGCTGGACAGTTCTTCCTGGATCCTAAACTTTTTACGGTGTGCCTTTTAAAGTGAAACTCTCGCTAGCGTCAAAATCGCTATTTTTAGAACACCAAGAAGGCTCGTAACTTTGCTCGTAGCATCACCAGGGTCTCTACTCATGAACAAGAGCATTGAGAACATTGTTTGTGTACGCAAAGTGTAAGAAAAAGAAGGTTTTTGAACTACTCACGTTACTTGCTGCCTCTCCGGCGTGCGGCCGTCATGCCAGACAAAAAGTGTAGATCCCCGAGTGCGACCATCAGGAAGGAGAATAATGGTGGGACGCTCCTCAAGCTTAGTTCCATATGAATGCACGGATAATTAATTGTTTTGTAGTAAGTGAAAAGCAACATTGACGTCCACGTTGAAAAGGGAGCCTCATATTACAAGCAATACTGTAATCAGCAGCCAGAAAAGTCACGTGATGTCTCGCGTGGATAGTTGTTGCCGGAAGCCAGTATGCTACCGGTGACCAGAGAGACACAAACACAGCACACACCGAGAGAAGACACCTAAAGACATGGCTGGGTATGAAGAATATGATTTAATGGGCGAGGTGTTCAAGTTTGACGTACGTCCGTACCTTTTCGAGCCCGAGCTTACGGACAAAGAGATCCAAGAGCTTGACGAAAGGGCGAGGAGAGAGAGAGAGGAGCCACTGGATCTACACGTTTTGTCTGCCATGACGGCCGTACGCCGGAGATGCAGCAGCTAACGTGAGTAGTTCAAAAACCTTCTTTTTCATACACTTTGCGTACACAAACAATGTTCTCAATGCTCGTGTTCATGAGTAGAGACCCTGGTGATGCTACGAGCAAAGTTTCATGTTGTGTCGAGCCTTCTTAGTGTTCTAAAAATAGCGATTTTGGCGCTAGCGTATCATGCCCCTAGCACTCCCGTTCAAAATTAACGTGCCCAAAACCGAAACTACGGTAAATCTTAAAAATGCTTCTTTCATCGTAATTATGCTTTCACCCGAAGGTTTGACTCATATTCAATCCCAAATAAAGCCTCGGTTGCATTTTGGCGAGAGTTTCGCTTTAAATCCAAAAGTGCAATAAGGACGCAAGGTTTGTATTCCTTTTGCAATGATATTAGTCCAGTTTAATGACTTAAATTGTCTGTTTTCTTGTTTTCTTTTAAGTTTCACCCAATCATTGTGTTTAATATAAAAGAAACGAGGCTTATTGGGTAACTTGTGTGTGAAGGATTGTTGTGGTTCTGCTGAGCCTTGTGATGATACACTTGAGGTACTGGAGAAAATCTGATGAAAAAAAGTAAAGGAAAAGTTACCAAATTGTCTCATACAGCACTACGGATACACTAAAAACTTTAAAACGGGCTCATGAAATTGTTTACACCTTGCTTACAAAACAAACACACACAAGTGCAAATTTGTGATAGTCAGTGCATGCACAGTACAAACAACATACGACACACAAATAAAAATGAAAATAAATAAATCTCACAAATAGTTGTAATGACTTGTGGGAATCCACAATAATCTCATATAAATTAGAATTTTACATAAAAATAGGTAATCACCAATTTAAATTGGCACTATCACAAATACAGCAGTAAAAGAAATAAAAACAAAAACTAACATATTACAATGACTGAAATATCCAATAAATAGGTCCATATTAAAAATAATTAGTCATATTCTAATGTTTGGATATAGCTACCACTCAATCGCTATACACAGAGAATCTTCATTTTTCTGTAGATATGTTCTGTGTTAAACATAACTATGGTGAAATATTCTAGATTTCACTTTATTGAAGACTGTGGTTGAACATAAAATGAAGCTAGAATACATGCCTTAACATACTGCTTTGCGTTTGTCTTCTATAACACATTCTACATCTCGGAGGCCATGTCTTGCCTTATCTTTCTTCGCCCTTCAAATGGAGCAAACAGTGGTATATAGGCAACAGCCTGGAGACACAGTCTTAAGGCGTCACCAGGATGTATTTATTAACCCTGTTGTACCCTTTGGGACATTTTCTTCCAAAGAAGGAAATTTTCACTCATTTTTGGCAATAACTTTCACTGTATGACCTGATGATGACTTTGGCCAGGAAGCTTAATTTTATTTAGCAATTTGGTTTTGAAAGTACAGTGTGAGAAATCTTGTTCCATGCACATTGAACTTTGATCATTCTGAGGAATCAAGGCATGCAGCACAGGTCTGAAAACTACACACAAATTGTGTAAATTGTGCATTGTGTAAAAAAAAGAAAAAAAAAGAAAAAAAAAAAACTTACCCGACTAACAGTCATTTCATAATAAGAAAAAAGGCATGCAATAGGAGAAACACCTGCTCCGAAGCTATAGCCTGTGGCGATGACCATGCAGAATGACGACGCTAGCGAGCTAGGGCAATACTCCTCATCTCCTTCTGACACTGAATCATCGGGAAGCCCATGACAGAAGGAGATAAGAAAAAGTCCTGCATCTTGCTGGCGTCCTCAGGATCATTGCTCCATCTCTGCTCTATCTCTGTGCAAAAAATAATTATCTTTTAACCGTGACCGTTACCTTCAAGAACCTCCGCTTTCACTCCTCTTTTGTTGTCTGCCCATATAACCTTTATCCACTTGACGAATTTCGGGTTACTTGATTTAAACACATCCACCGTGACTGCCACCCACTGCTCTTTTGTGGCACTGTCTGATAATTTGTGTTGGATGAATTTTTCAATAGAGCATCGCGACCTTCAGCTAACTGCTAGAGGTCTTTGCTCTTCTTTTTTCTCCCTTTCTTCAATCGACCCATTGCTGAACTCCCACATTTGCCATGCGTCTTTTCACTCAAACCGGATGTTCTGGAGATTAAGCGGCACTTGCGTCATGGCTTGAGTCTATTGGCTACTGATGCACCCTTTTTTCGTTTACTTATAATAGGGTACGCACCCAAATATGAGGATTTTTAGTTCTGAGAATCTTTTTCACATTTGAACAACTTTCATATTTTTTTTTATGAATTTTTAATGTAGGCCTATGTCAAAATGTAGCCAAATAGCTCAATAACTAACATGCCATGTGAGCATTGGCTCAAAATCAGAATACGGCAGTGGAGCTAAGCTTGCTCTATGACAAATGCCTCTTTTTATTACATTTGAACACATTTAATATTTCTTATGAATTTTTAATACCTGTCATAATGTAAATATGATTATTATAGCTTAATAACCCCCCGTTCATGTGACCTATTGGCTCATAATCAACACAGGATAGTAGAGTTAAGATTGCTCTATGACACACTCCTTTTTTATTGCATTTGAACACATTTAATATTTTTTATGAATTTTCAATGTATTTTATACTGTAAATATGAGCATTAGAGCTCAATAACTCCTAGGTCATGTGACCTATTGGCTCAGAATCAGTGTAGGACAGTAGATCTAAGCTTGCTCTATGACACACACCTCTTTTTAATGCATTTGAACACATTTAATATTTCTTATGAATTTTTAATACCTGTCATAATGTAAATATGATTATTATAGCTTAATAACCCCCCGTTCATGTGACCTATTGGCTCATAATCAACACAGGATAGTAGAGTTAAGATTGCTCTATGACACACTCCTTTTTTATTGCATTTGAACACATTTAATATTTTTTATGAATTTTCAATGTATTTTATACTGTAAATATGAGCATTAGAGCTCAATAACTCCTAGGTCATGTGACCTATTGGCTCAGAATCAGTGTAGGACAGTAGATCTAAGCTTGCTCTATGACACACACCTCTTTTTAATGCATTTGAACACATTTAATATTTTTTATGAATTTTTAATACCTGTCATAATGTAAATATGAACATTAGAGCTCAATAACTCCTAGGTCATGTGACCTATTGGCTCAGAATCAGTGTAGGACAGTAGATCTAAGCCTGCTCTATGACACACACCCCTTTTTATTGCATTTGAACACATTTAATGTTTTTTATGAATTTTTAATGTATTTTATACTGTAAATATGAGCATTAGAGCTCAATAACTCCCAGGTCATGTGACCCATTGGCTCAGAATCAGTGTAGGACAGATCTAAGCTTGCTCTATGACAAACAACTCTTTTTATTGCATTTGAACACATCTAGTGTTTTTTTTTTTTTTGTTTTATGAATTTTTAATGCTTTTCATAATAAAGCTAAATATTAGCATTATAGCTCAATAACTGCCAGGTCATGTTACCTATTGGCTCAAAGTCAACACAGGACAGTATATTTGGGCTTGCTTTATGATGTGCACCTGCTTTATTGCATTTTACTTGCCCTTATAATTCTTATGAATTTTTAATGTAGTTCTCATATTTTACAAAATAAAATCTTATTACATTTAACACCGACATTTTATTTTGAAAACCGGAAGTTCTCACACGCTCTTGTAAGTTAGCGCTGGCTTTCCCTATGGGCTTTCCCACTTGCTTCTGTGCGTTTGCCATAAAGTCTGTAATGAGGACGCACTTAAAATGTTGGCTTGACTACAAGAAAACGGCTGGCGTGACCACAGTGAGCAAGGCCATCTACAACACAGCGTCCGAATGCCAGCAGCCAAACCGCAACAAAAAAACTAATTGCTCCGCCAAATGGTAGTAAGAGTAACAAAGTAACTGTGATGAGAGAATTACCAGCTAGCTGCAGTGCTAAAGCCGTTTACACAAGCTTCGGTCCGGCTGTAAGTAAGACGTGATGCAAACAACGGGAGACACGTTCTCGCATGACATAAAGAGGACACTGCGTTTGTTTTAAAAAAAAAACAAATTGCACCTCTCCCACAAACCTAGCTTCACAGCGGAGTGTGTTCAGGCCAGGGGAGGGAATTACTGGAAGTCAAATGCTGTGTTCAAGATCGTCTAGTTAAACGATTTAAAGGAGTCATCACCTGGTTTTTTACATATCCAGTCCCTCTTGGATCGCTTTGGATCAATTCTTAAAACTTATTAGAAAAAAATTTGTTTAAAAAAATCAAACATAGAGCTTATTCTGACACTTTTTCATACCGCGACTTTCTCACGCGTGATTATGCGCAAGGTTTTGACCGGTCCGGATGTGCATTGTATTAATATGTAATGAGGTGCGCGTTGATTGGCTGCAGGAAGGACAGAGCCGGAATGGGGGGCTAGCCTGCATGCACACAGACTCCAAAACATAAACAGCCCCCTGCCATGGCGCACACACTAAATGACGAACCTTACGGAATTCAGGCATTTATGTACGAGCACACTTTACATCCTGCTGTAAACGAGAGACACGTTTACAGCAGGATGTCTCTGAATGGTAAATTCTTTTTTTTTCCTTCTTACTTTTCACACTCGTGTTTTACATGTAAGACCTGAGTTTTAATGCTGGCGGTCACGATGTATGGCGTGAAAATGACAGAGAAATAAGCAGATTCGGCGTGCTCACTCAGAAAGTCTGGCTGAGGACGGCTGTGAGCCGATGCTTTTGCAAGTAGCCTCCTGTGGTAACGTCACCACAGGAGCAGAGTCAAAATCTCTTGCTTGAGGAACGCGCAATATTGTGCGCTATTCCTGTTCGGAAAAAGAGCCAAAGCGAAAAAAATAAGCCACTTTCAAACTCCAGCTTTTCAGGCAAGTATCAACAGAGGTCCAACACCAATATGCATGATTTAACGAGAGAAATTGCGATTTCCGGGTGATGACTCCTTTAAAAACACAGACAGTATTTGAAGCGCTATTTCTGTCTCAATCATGTTAACGCTTGTTATTTTCCTTTGACGATCAAAAAATCTGTGTTCACACAGAGACACACACAGAGGCTAAGCAGGACAATCCCTGATATCGACATAACACCGTCAGTCTCTTCATCGCTAAACAAAATGGATTTTACTCTTTCAGAAGCTACCGCTGTTTAGCTACGTTAGCTGATGGAGGATCCAGCGAAAGCTGACACAAATGTTATGAAATAAAAAAACAAAATGAGCATGTGTACAGAGTGTGTAGTTATCAGATAACTCCCTAACGTTTTAGAGTAATCTGTTAGCTAACAATCAGCATGAATATTAATTCATAAAATAAAATAGGAAAGTCTTACTTTTTGAAGTTCATCCCACTCGCTGGTCCCGGCTGCTCCACACTGCAGGCCCGCTGAAGTTCCCGCATCGTGTGTAAAATTGGCGGGTCATTGTGTATATTTTGGCGGAAATGTGTATAACTTGCAATGTATCTTGCAGCCTCTGTTGTCACTGTCGGACACATACGTATTACACACATCTTGGTCTCTCAAACCCATCCTGCCATGTGAGACCAATATGTGTGAACGTCAGAAAGGCAGGGGTTGGGCCATAACAGTAGAACAACTATATTAACTGATAACACTAGAACCTATGTAATCACACATATATTCATAATGACTTATACAATTAATATGCAATAATCCAAGTCACTGGAAGCTATAAATTCCAAATCTAAATTAAAACTTGATTTAAATGCGTTGATGCGTGGTTAAGCTTGCACATCCGCTTCAGAAAGTGCACACTAATGCTACAATGAAGATTTCGTCCTAACCAATTGGGTGTGGATAACATCTTTTCAAGTACATTTTTAATCTCAGAAATAATGAACCCATTCACTTGAAATGCCGAAACTCATATTTCTGTCCACATCTCTGGAGCAAAATAAAATGATGTTGTAGCTGCAGTTGATGAATTGTAATTTCAAGACAATGATGTCTTGAAGTCAGGAACACAATAAGAGGGACAATGTGCTTCCACTGATGTGCTTACAATATCAAGTTGAGGAAACAATGTAGGTTGTTTAGTTGATGGAATCCACAAAAAAAGATGGAGCCAGCATGAAGTGACTGAGGGTACTGTTCCAAGGAGGCATGTTCTTGTCATAATACATGATTAATTAATTTCGCCATGCAATGACAACATTAGGGTAGTGTTTAATTTTTTTTTAAATCTATGAACTTTGTCAAATGGTTGATGCCATGGTGGTTGATTTAGAATGGATGGGCATTGCCAAAGGTTTCTGACAGTTTCAGCATGGAGGATTTCAATAGTATCCGACTGCACTCGTGCTTTTTTCAAATATACTGTGGTTGTTTGAAGAAAAACAACAAAGGCCTTTTAGGCTGAAACGCGTTGGCATGTTTTTATTAGACTAGCCATGTACCAATAAAGGCTTTTTAACATTACCTTCTTGAGTGCCTCAGAATTTTTTTTTCTTCAAAGTTCTAACCCTTTTTCTACACCCAAGTAGCACTCCATGCATTCTGTTTTTTTGATTGAACACTATGGTTGTGTCTGTGTGTTTAAACTACAGACCCGAGTGGTACTTATGATACAGCAGATTGCCAGCTGGGCAGAAAACACATTGTCCTTGTCAGCTTGCCAAGCAAGCTCGCTAGGCAGAGTCAGGTTGTTCTGTCTTTATGGGGGCCCTATGTAAGATGCTGTTTGGGGGCTCCTACTTTGTCGAACTACAATGAATAGATTTTAGGTGATGAACAAAGATGCAACAATCTATTACATTTTAGAGTCGTGAAAACCCCTCTCAAATTAAAATCAAACATCTTAAGCTGACCCACCCTTGCAAGATGAACTGATAGAAAATGATAATACAAGGTAAACAATGGGGATCCTCTATAGGTCAATTAATGAAACTGATGCAGTGTTTCCTCAAAAATGTTTATTTTAAATTGTAAAATATTTTTAAACTTAAACATCCTGATCCGCTGGTGCTTGAAGGCAGCCGTGCTGCTTCCTGGTCCACAGCTCCAAAATATTTCAGAATTGCCCCTGCAAAGATAAAACTCATAAGTAAAAAAGTAAGTAAGTAAAAATTCATATAGTAAACATTGCAATGTACAGCACAGTGTCCCTTTAAAGCATTCACCCAATTTCAAAGTCGTCACTTTTAAGCAGTTGTCGACACAAGTTAAATGACTGATGAGCACTTTGTGATACTGAAGGAGTATTTTTGTGTATATTTCGCAGGGTATTACAAAGTGGACTACTTGTGCCTAACTGATGATATGGGCTCAACCTATGGTCTGTGGGCAGAACTAATGGTCATATATGGTACAGTTTACTTTACAATTACTTTATTTTGTTTTATTATGATTCTTTTGAATAAAACAAAGTAATACATCAAAAACCTAACTAAACTGGAGGAATGTAGGCAAATTTGTTCAAATTATATTGTCCCAATAAACGTTCTAATAAATGTGGTTAAGAAAGATGCAACTAAGAGAGTAGAGTTTACAATAATCCACTGCCACAACAGTCTATAATAATCCACAATAGGCCTTATATGTATTAGTGTGTTTAGCACACTTCCCATTAGAGACCTATAAAACCAGGACACACTGAAATTGATAAATTAGCAGAGCAGATCTATGACGGAACAGTAGCTCAACTGGACAAGGGTATAGCAGACATAACAGACATCTGCCTAACAACACACCCTCCCTCCCAAATGTAATGCCAACGAGCTAGACATGCTATAATTTACCAAAACAGGCGATGCCATGCAGTGAATGACTGGTACCGGCAGCTCAGCGCAACTGCCTCTCCTCTCCTCGCTTAGTAGTACTGGTCGTCATAGCAACGAGGCGTGGTAGAGACCAGATCTGACCAATCGGTAGAGACCAGATCTGACCAATCAGTGGGCGTATGTATCGCCTTGGCCTGCTTGGAACCTACGCATGGCGGACTGCCCCTCCAAATGCAGCGAGCTTGGATGCAGGAAACATTGAGTTTCGGCCAGGCAGGTTGGGCTGCTCGTGGAGGGGCAATTCGCCTTCAGACACTTAGCCTGTCTGCCCTCTCTTGCCCAGAGACACTTTGTAGGAGCAGTGTAACACAAGAGGAGCAGCAGCAGGTTGTTCAGGGGGGACTGTGACAGTCAAAAAAGGTTGTGGTGTTTGCAAGGAAACTACAGATTGCAATCCCCTGTATTAATACTGCAGCTGCTGGCTGTTGGTTATGCAAACCACCTAAAGGCAGAACTACACATAATTTGCTAAATGGCATTTATGCCTGACTCATACTGTTCTAACTAATCACAGCAGTGTTCTCAAAGTATTGTGGTTAGTCAAAATTCTTAGCTTAAAATGTATGTAGATAGAGTTACTAGCACAAAGTGGGCCTAATAAAAATACCACTTTATAAACTGCCAGGTATATGGGATACTGGTAGATGGATGGAGTACTTTTTTAATCCCAAAGGGAAATTAAAGTGTTACAGCCACTTGAAATAAATCAAAATACAAAAACAATGAGGTAGGTAAAAGAAACAAATACAATTAAAGGCTGAATTATATAACTAAATAGACTAACTCAAATATAAAATATGAATATAAAAGCTGAAACTCGAATACAGACTAGAGAACCTTAACGAAAAACTATAACTATAAAATAGTATTTGCTGAGTATACACTGTTTAATTATGTTAATATGATACAGTGTAGGACACTGTACATTAGTGTGAGTTAGGTGGTAGTAAGGTGCATGATTGTCCATGAGTGTTAGAATTAATGTGCATTGATAGTTGAATAATACAATATACAAAATTACTGTGATTTCTGTGGTTTGAATTAAATTATTGAGTTTAGAGTTAACTTGCAGTTTGTCCTGCAAATGTGCCCAAGTACTTGAGCATACCCATGCAAACACAGGTATGTGCGCGTGCACACACACAAACAAACATAGATGAACATACACACACTCCCAACTCCTGCTTTTTGTTACTATGTGGAGCATATGTTTTTTTTTTGTTTGGTTTTTGTTGCCAATTTTTTGTTTTCTGGTTTTGGAGCAGTGAGAGCAGAGCTTATTGTTGAATAAACAATTGAATGTAACATTTTTGCCTGCTTATCCGTCTTATTGATCAGTTTTATTGATCACTGAGATAGCTTTGACTTGGAATGAAGTTGTTCCAATATATAAAAAAAATAGCTTTGATGTACTTTTGCCATGTTGCTGTAGTTTAGCTTGCTACATTTCTCTAGGGGGTAGCTCCAGTGTAGTGAAGCTTAATTTAATGTATAGTAACTGGTAGAAGGCTCACAACGCTTTCCAAGGTGCTTGCCCAACACTGGTTGTAATTATGTTTTTATACAAACATTTGACTCGGGTACATTCACAAAAATGCCCTAGGTTGCATTTTGGCGAGAGTTTCACTTTAAACCAACCAGATTTTTCCACACTTTAAATCAGTTAGTTATGCCATTGCTATCAAACTCCTCTCTGGTGCAGTTGTTATTTCAGTGCAAAATTGAAATAACAAGGCCTCTACTTTGCTAGCAACAGCAAATCAGTCAACTGTTAAGCCAGGGGCCTCAACAAGCTTGTTAATATCGCCTAAACACATTGAACAATCCTGGGTTATTGCCAGCCTCATGACTATACACTATTAGTATTTGTTTCAACATGCAGCATTACTTTCTTGTTGATCTGGTGCATTATTCTAAAATGATGTACAGAAGTTCTCATGGGTACCATCCGTTGGTTCTTTTTTTGTTTTAAATGAACATTTTCACATAATCAGTTTTTTGGCTCATCTGCAGGTGGTAGCTGTTGGTTGTTAGGCTGACATTAAAAAAGTGGGTCTGCCTTCTCAGAACATTAAGAAGGGAAAAAGATTAATTTGCAAACTACTACAAACTGTAGGCTGTAATTGCCCAGCAGTGTAATGTTTCTGGTTTGTTCATCAGCACTGCAGATTTCTACACAGAGCTCTCAAACGTGCTGAACTGGTTTGTACTAACAGGTAATTAACACTAGATGGAGCCTGAGTGCCATTTATGGCAATTAGGCAACTGGGTTTTAATACAGAGACACTGCACTTGTATAGATAAGAGGATGGTGTGTGTACACAAATTAGTGGGAGTTAACATCTTTTTGATGGCCCATTCGTGGATGAATGTAAATAGCTGATATTGGGGCTTTCAGCTTCATTCCACTGTTGACAAGCTGAATGTAGTCTAGTTTGAATTTGATGTACATATACATGCCAGTGGCCACATTGCAACTGGCTATTTTTAGTACTGGGAAAACAAATGATGAGCCATAATAAATACTACAAAAGCCAAATAATCAAATTTCAAAGCAACCTGGGCTTCCATTACACCTGAGCAATGCCACAGGCTGATTGCCTCCATGCCACGCTGCATTGATGCTGTAATTCATGCAAAAGAAGGCTCAACCAAGCATTTAGTGCATAGAAATAAACATACCTTTCAAAAGCCTGACATTTCTGTTAAAAATATCCTTTTTCATTGATCTTATGTAATATTAAAATTTTCTGAGACACTGAATTTTGGGTTTTCATTATCTGTAAGCCATAATGATCAAAATTGCAAGGAATAAAGGCTTGAAATTTTTACTCTGTGTAATGAATCTTGTAATGTATGGTTTTCACTCTCTGAAATGAGTGACAAGAAATATTGAACTTTATCATAGTATTCAAATTTTTTGAGATGCACCCATACACACAGCCACCTTTTGGACACAGAGGTGGCCAGATCAACTTGTGACCGCAGTGTCCATACACCATGTCTGTACTGTGATGGTTTCACAACACAAATACGCAGCCGTTTGAAAGCAGTTCATTCAAAACTCATTGTGTTGTCACAAATTCTTGATGCAATCTGGAAATTAAAGTTTAAACAACCCCCATCGACCCCAAAATAAGACCAAAAACTGGTTCACTGATAACCCTGGCAAGAATACATAGGCACCAAACTGTTTCATTTGAATTCAGCACAGGCCACAATCAAATATATTGAAGAAGATTAACAAAAATTCTCAGAATATACAGAGATTGTAAGTAACAAAAGTACAGATATATGGAGAGTAAAACAAGAGGGAAATTATACATGGGGGCCCGAGGGTATGACAATCCATCTGTAGTGGCCATTTGTTGGATAATCTAAATCAAACTTCATGATAAAAATCAAAGAGCCAATGTTGTACCGTGGGCTTGTAATATACGCAGGCAAAAAGAAAATTGAATTTCCATTGAACGTTCCTTTGAGATTTTGTGATTTATTTAAAAAAAAACAGTTAAGACGGCGTCAGAATCATTTACATTAAGAAGACGCTGTTTTCCAAAACAAATTAGATATGAACATTTGTCATTTTGACATTGGTGGAATTTCGTTCCACGACTGAGGCACCAGAACAGTTGTGATGTCGCTTAGTGACCGTAGTTTTCTCTCAGCGATGATGGTACTAGACAGTTGAAGGCTGGGTTTCCCCACACAAATCATGTGGAGCCAGAGGTGACATGTGTCGCATTCAATCTGAAAGATATGTACATTAGATTTTTAGAGAAATTACATCCACACTTTATGTAAAGAATGGTGGTCTTCCTACCCAGTTACACACAGGCATCTCTGAAGGGCCCCTTTCTCCCGTGTCCCCCTTCCTGCAAAAGCGGCACAAATCTGCCATGTTGCCTATTAACAGATATTTTAATTTCACACTGGTTCAAGTGTATGCAGATTTCAGCTAGGCTGATAAATAGATTGAAGCTTACCAGAGTGGTCCATTAGCGCAAGGGCCAATTCCTTTTCTTAAGTGGTCTATTCCCACCTTGTCCACTGGAAAAAGTATCTCTTCTTTTTTCAGCAGTAGCTCTGCAATCTTAGAGCACAGGTTACTGTCAGTGCGACTCAGTTCACACATTTAAAAAGCTTCCTAGGATACATACACTACTCACAATAAGTTAGGGATATTGTGAGAGACTCAGTGGATTTCATACATACAGTGTTTGTTTCACTTCAGAGAGTTTTGGGATAGGGAGGCAATTGTTTTGGGGTGATAGACACACCTCATTTTGTGTTTTCCACGTAATGGTCTCACTGTGTACAGTGTGCCTTACATATTGGGGCCAATACCAAAAAACTAAAAGACAACCCTTTTCAATGTGGCATCAATTTCAACATTCTGTGGGTATAAAAAGCTGGTATTGTCAGTAAGTCATTCCAAGTTCATCATTCAAACAGCCATGAACACACGACGTCACTAAACGGACGAGCAGTGCCACCTGGCCATAGCGCGCCTTCGGGTCGGTGGCAGGCAGTCAGATGTTGCTCGTGAACTTGGTGTGTCTCAAAGTGTCATCAGCAGACTTGCATCAAGACACAGAACTACTGGCAGAGTTCATGACAGACCCAGGAGTGGAGCCCCACGAGTGACAGACCGCAACGGTGACCAGGACCTAAGGACCTATGCACTCAGACATCGTTATGCAACTGCCACACAGCTGCAGGCCCAGTTACGAGATGTGAGGGGTACGGTTACACCCCGCCTTTCCGAAACCCTGCTGTTCCGAACATAGACTTCAGTTCATCGTAATGGCGGGGTTTCCCTTTTTTTTCAAAGACCCCGCTATTCCGAAAAGTCTATTGGGGAAACCCTCCATTCCGAAATCCCTCCACTCTGAACTCAATCAGAAAGGAAACGGAGGCTGCGCATTTATCCTTTTTTTCTTTGTGGGTTCAAAGGGATCATGTGGCTGATTAACCGCAAAACAAGCCTACTTCATATTAATGACATAACTCATTATGCTTCAGCTGGACAAATGGCTATGTTGAATTGAAATTACTTTATCATGCTAAATATCCGAAATTGTATGAAAATTGCTCCAATGCGTTATACCGATCTTCGTGCATATTCAGACACAGCCTGATATGGGTTCTGAGCAAAGGAATGTCTGTTTTCTCCCGCGTTCTGTTGTCAGCAGGAGCGGGGGGCTGCAGGCTCGCGCCTGGGTGAAGTGGGCTCAGGCCAGAGTTCAGCCGGGCTCGAGCCGAGCGGGGAGTGAAAAAATGTGTATTACTTTTGCTCTGTGGGAGATCTCCCACAACAGAGTGGATGAGAAAGCAAGGGGGACAGATTTGCCCAGCAAACACCAGAACGCAGAGTGCAGCCTTTGTCTGTGACCTGGTTCAGCACCCTGGACAGCTGCCTGCGTAACTGGATGTGGGAATTTGATGCAGTTGAAGGCACGACATTTGTTCAGAAACGTCATATATAATAACATTGTTTCGAGTCATAAACAGTTCTGTAAGTGGAAGAAATAACAATCAATTAGGCTATTAGTGTTAGTCCTTCTTCATATAATGTGTTACAGTCGCACAGCTGGAGACCGCTCACAAAGTTAGACACAAGAGAGACAATGAATGAAATCCCGCGAAATGATGTGCGGTCAATATGACCGCTTATGGCTGAAATAGGTAAAACAAATCACATTTTCTTTTCCTTTTGTGTAATTTATATAAAAAACTATTCTCAATTAAAATACAGACACTTTTAGAAACATGGTTAGAAGTCTGTAATGTTTGCATTTTGTTTACATCGCAGATTGATAACTTAATTGTGATAATGTTCAAAGTTATCATTATTATTATTATTATTATTATTATTATTATTATTATTAATATTTACTGTGCTAGGTATTCTTTTCGTGGTTCTTGGTGCTTGGAGCAATATTGTTGTTGTGGCATTCATGCCAATAAAGCGAATTTGAAATGAATTGCATTAATAAACCTTTAGATTCTTGCCTATAGACTGACAAGTGTTGTGTTTACAAATGAGCAATACATCCAGATTTCTTGAGATTTGTACTTTCAATGGGAATTTAAATTTAAATGTCATGCGATGTTTTCTTCACGGAAATTATTTTTCGGGCAAGAGAGAAGGAGCGCGGACGGGGGATCCCTTGTGTGACAGCGGAGCGGAGGGTCAGCAGTTGAATTTTGCACGCACGGTCAGTAGTATTAGTAGGTGTTTGAGGTTTTTTACGTTTGCGGACATTATTACGTTCAATGTAATTATGTAACAGCCTTTGCGCCCTTGCCTTACAGCGCCTTTGCGTGCGCACAGTTTGCGTGTGTAGGCCCGTGGTCATGATAGTCTATGGCTATAAGAGATGGATACACAATCAATTTCATGTAATGTTTATTGAATGCTTTTTTTAATTGCTTTTTTTTTCAAAGACAAACTGAGCAGCAGTGCTCAATCCACTCATACCTTGTTAACCTTCCACAAAGACAAGTTATGTTAAAACGGACGAGCAGAGGGGTCATTCCCCGGCAGATCGCACCCATGGGCCACAGTTTATTTCAGAGTTGTGCGAGTGCGGCTGGAAGTGGGGATTTCAGCACCACGGATAGTGCGTGTAAAAAGATTAGACAAACGTTTAAATGTGTTTGCTGCAAGCGAAAATATACTACATAATAAATGAAGATAGTGACAAAGGCCTATTAGCAATAAAAAGCAATGAGCTGTGTGAATGCGGCCGGTGAGCGGACGGCAGTGTTTGATGTAGGAAGTAATGTAAACTTGAAAATCAATTTCGGAACAGCGGTGTTTTGAGGGGAGGGTCAGAACAGCGGTGTTTCGGAGTGGGGTGTTTCGGAAGGGTGGGGTTTCGCAATGGAGGGGTGTCGGAATGTCACGGCGCCCCCGAGGGGTACTAGGGTTTCCAGACAAACCATTCGAATCCGACTCCACCGCTTTGGCTTGAATGCCAGACGACCGTTGCAGGTGACTCCACTGACACCAAGACACCGCCGTGAACGTTTGCAGTGGGCACAAGACCATGTGACCTGGACAATGCAGCGGTGGTCTACCATCCTGTTCACTGATGAGTGTCGGGTCACCTTGCACAGAAATGATGGTCGTCAGCATTGCTGGAGAAGGCGAGGTGAGCGATACGCCGAGGTCAACATGGTCCCCAGGGTTCCCTTTGGTGGAGGAGGTGCAACAGTCTGGGCAGGCATCACCAGTCAGCGCAAAACAGATTTGGTTATTGTAGATGGCTCAGTCACTGCAGGTTCTTACCTCAGAGACATCATAGAACCCATCATCATCCCCCAATTCCGCCATCACACCCCCAACTTTCTGTTCATGGATGATAATGCTCCACCACATCGTGCCAGAATTGTCACAGCTCGACTTCAGGAAGTCGGAGTGCCTCATATGGTATGGCCAGCAATGTCCCCTGACCTGAACCCCATAGAGCACGTCTAGGACCAGCTGAAGCAGAGACTGGATGATCGTACCCCACCCCCGCATGACCTGGCAGAACTGTGTGTAGTACTTGTGGAGGAGTGGAACGCATTGCCTCAGAACAACATCATGAGGCTAGTGAGGAGCATGAGACGTCGCTGTCAAGCTGTCATTGCGGCAAATGGTGGAAACACCCGCTACTGACATTGTCAATTTTTGTTACTTGGGGCTATCCTTGTTATTGTCTTAATGTTTGGGGTAATAAATATTAAACTAATAAAAAATGGTGTTTCTTCTCATTCATTATTAGTAATATCAAAGGGAACTTTCACTTATTTCATTAAAATTCAGACCAAATAGGAAAAGCACTCATGTAAATAACAATATCCCTAACTTATTGTGAGTAGTGGCCCACTTGGCCTGGCAGTCTGGACACTGGGCAACCTAAAGCCAAAAAATATTCAAATAAATGTGGATCATAGGCCTTTGGTTTAAAAAAGAAACTGACTGTTTAATTCAATCCACTGGATTATTGCTTCACCTTGAAAGATTGTTTTGTTAAGTAGGCCTACAGTGGGGCAAAAAAGTATTTAGTCAGCCACCAGTTGTGCAAGTTCTCCCACTTAAAAAGATGAGAGAGGCCTGTAATTTTCATCATAGGTACACTTCAACTATGAGAGACTGAATGGGGGGAAAGAATCCAGGAAATCACATTGTAGGATTCTTAATAAATTAATTGGTAAATTCCTCGGTAAAATAAGTATTTGGTCACCTACAAACAAGCAAGATTTCTGGCTCTCACAGACCTGTAACTTCTTTAAGAGGCTCCTCTGTCCTCCACTCATTACCTGTATTAATGGCACCTGTTTGAACTCGTTATCAGTATAAAAGACACCTGTCCACAACCTCAAACAGTCACACTCCAAACTCCACTATGGCCAAGACCAAAGAGCTGTCAAAGGACACCAGAAACAAAATTGTAGACCTGCACCAGGCTGGGAAGACTGAATCTGCAATAGGTAAGCAGCTTGGTGTGAAGAAATCAACTGTGGGAGCAATTATAAGAAAATGGAAGACATACAAGACCACTGATAATCTCCCTCGATCTGGGGCTCCACACAAGATCTCACCCCGTGGGGTCAAAATGATCACAAGAACGGTGAGCAAAAATCCCAGAACCACACAGGGGGACCTAGTGAATGACCTGCGGAGAGCTGGGACCAAAGTAACGAAGGCTACCATCAGTAACACAACTCAAATCCTGCAGTGCCAGACATGTCCCCCTGCTTAAGCCAGTACATGTCCAGGCCCGTCTGAAGTTTGCTAGAGAGCATTAGGATGATCCAGAAGAGGATTGGGAGAATGTCATATGGTCAGATGAAACCAAAATAGAACTTTTTGATAAAAACTCAACTTGCCGTGTTTGGAGGAGAAAGAATGCTGAGTTGCATCCAAATAACACCATACCTACTGTGAAGCATGGGGGTGGAAACATCATGCCTTGGAGCTGTTTTTCTGCAAAGGGACCAGGACGACTGATCCGTGTAAAGGAAATGTATCGTGAGATTTCGAGTGAAAACCTCCTTCCATCAGCAAGGGCATTGAAGATGAAACGTGGCTGGGTCTTTCAGCATGACAATGATCCCAAACACACCACCCGGGCAACGAAGGAGTGGCTTCGTAAGAAGCATTTCAAGGTCCTGGAGTGGCCTAGCCAGTCTCCAGATCTCAACCCATAGAAGATCTTTGGAGGGAGTTGAAAGTCCGTGTTGCCCAGCGACAGCCCCAAAACATCACTGCTCTAGAGGAGATCTGCGTGGAGGAATGGGCCAAAATACCAGCAACAGTGTGTGAAAACCTTGTGAAGACTTACAGAAAACGTTTGACCTTTGTCATTGCCAACAAAGGGTATATAACAAAGTATTGAGATGAACTTTTGTTATTGACCAAATACTTATTTTCCACCATAATTTGCAAATAAATTCTTTAAAAATGTGATTTTCTGGATTTTTTTTTTTTTTTTGTCTCTCATAGTTAAAGTATACCTATGATGAAAATTACAGGCCTCTCTCATCTTTTTAAGTGGGAGAACTTGCACAATTGGTGGCTGACTAAATACCTTTTTGCCCCACTGTAAATGCTGGGGGTTGTTTAAACTTAACTATTTCCAGATATCATCAAGAATTTGTGACAACACAATGAGTTTGAATGAACTGCTTTCAAACGGCTGCTTATTTGTGTTATAAAACCATCACAGTACAGACATGGTGCATAGACACTGCAGTCACAAGTTGATCTGGCCACCTCTGCGTCCAAAAGGTGACTGTGTATATGCTTAAAGAGGGAAATAGGCTATACTGCGCAAGTGCATTGTGGTTCAGTTGGTCTAATGAGTTAATTGCCGTGTTGGAGTTTTTCTTTCCTCATTGAGTATGAGTTTGAGTCTCGTAATTTTTTTATTTTTTTCATTCTTCGTTTAAAAGGGTTCCATAGTTCCTCTGCTGTCTGTTTGATTAAACATTTTTCACAAAGATGAGTAAGTGCATTTCATAAAGGTTATGCTTATTTGTGTTATAAAACCATCACAGTACAGACACGGTGAACAGATTCTGCGGCCACAAGTTGATCTGGTCTCCTTCTCCTCAACGAATGTGAGTTCAAGTACCATAATTCTCTTTCTTTTTTGTTTAAAAAGGTTTCCATAGTTCTTCTTTGTGATGCATGTTTACTCAAACAGGGAGCAAAGATGGGTAGGTGTATTTAATAAAGGTTTACTAGAGATAAACATTCACAGGAAGAGCATCTCTCCCTTTTCCTGTTTACAACATCCTCAGTAACAACCCACTACATATTCTAGCAACAATACATCGACTGAGGATCAGACACTTTTACTCAAACAGGAGCCCAAACACGTATCAGGTATGTTTTGCACAGAGAAATCCTAAACAAAGAGGCATATCAGAGGTCAGCTATGTCTTCTGTTCCCATTTTCAACATCTGATGTAGCTATGGCGACCACAGATGCATTCGGCTGATGGTCGCCAGTAAACATAGTCCCTTGTTAATCCGAAACACCGGTCACGCACAGCGAGTGATGGGCGGAGACAGCACAGGGTAGGGCAGGTAAGGACAGATTGATAGACAGGAAGGCTGTCCATACAATATATTCGGGCTGCTAACATTTATTGGATGAAGTAATTAGAGCCCTGTCGCTGCCAGAGACCATGACATTTCTTTTCTTTTTTTTTCAAAAAGAATTTTATATTTTGATTGCTGTCTGGATGTAAAGAAATTTCATACAAATGAAATAAAATTGCGTCTGAACAGAATTACCAACCAAAGCTCTGATATTGTAAATACTAACTTTCTGAGTTTGACAACCCCCCCCCCCCCCCCCAAAAAAAAACAAAACCGAAACAATGATAATAACAAATAAACATAGTAACATACTTCTCTAACAGGAGTACTCTTACAGAGCATGAGCTGATTGCAGAGAGGGATGTGAACAGCAGAACTTTGTGAGTTGCTGGTGGGCAGAAAATAGCAGTGAGCTGCTACTTTAAGAGCCTGCTACCCAGTGTACAAAAATAGAAACAAGGGATGTGTGCAGAAGAAAAGACTCTCAGCCAGTTAATCTGGCACAGTATTAAGAGTATGAAAAACTTCAAATAGGAAACCTTTTGTTCAAATGACCCATTATACAGGCAGGCCTCAGGGGGGCTGCAGTAGAAAAGGTCTCTCTCATTTGTGCTGCTTGATTATGAAGTAAGCTGAGTTGGGATATTGCTGAACTCAAAAATTTCAGCCAACTGGAGCTTTTGGCTTGATAGCCTAAACAAACTCACCTGTGCGTTGTGTCTTCCAACACCCTTGCACTGCTCAGCAACAAAACCCTAATACAGAGAGAGAGGATTTTATTTTAACACTACTCAACATTTTAAAGAATAGCAGAGGTCAGCAGGGAACACTTTATCCACAAGCAACTAGCAAACAAGCACATACACAGTATAGCAGTGTTGTTTTTGTTTGTTTAAAAAGAGTTCAGTGAACAGTCTGATTCCAGATGAAGGGCTGAAGGTTGATATAGTCATTACTGATAGAAATGAAAGATGAACTGAAGGTGGGAGATGGAGGATTCTATTGAGAGACACTTTGTGATGGATGGAGGAATGATTGAAGGAGGGATGGGAGGTTTGCATGGCATGTCAGCCAACACTTGAATTCTCACTGGGATCCAAACCACCGGGACTATATGAGTGTTCTCATTCTCAATGCATGAAATACAGCCGCTTTTACATTTTGAAAGAAGCAGCTGTAAAACAGTGGATGTTTTTATGAGCATCGCAACCCATGCAAAATGACTCGTTTGACTTTCATAATTTTAGCCATTTGGTCCAATATAATTGGAAAGTCTAGAAGAGCAGCAAGATTAAATTATGATATCCCTATTAAAGTTGGCCGGGCACTAAACCAGAGGTTAGTTTGACTTCGTCAGCAGAAGTCTCTTCTGCGCATACTCTATGGGCCCCACAACATGGTATCAGATCTGGGTAATTTTAGAGCAGGGAAGTCAATCTTTTCTTGGTTTATCAAAGTGCCACTGAGCAGCTTTCATAGGAATGAATATGTCAAACACAGAACCATATGCTTCTGTGTTTGACACTTTAGATACACCCTCATTTCTTAAAGTGCCCTTCTAGTGCTGTTGTAAAGAGCCAGCAAAGTCCTTTCAGGGTGGTTGAATAGGTTTTGACCCATGTTTGTGTATGTGTTTACTTGATTCCTGCAAATTAACCAACAAAATGTGTTCTTTACACCAACTGGCTCATCATGATTCCAGCCTGTTAACATTTTATAAATGTGTATGACTGTGTGTGATAGAGACACATAATGACCACTAGGAGGCAGGAGGTTTCCAGTTTGCAGTATAGTGTGTGTGTGTGTGTGTGTGTGTGTGAGAGTGTGTGTGTACACACGTGCAGCCCACAACGGGACTTCATCAGTTAATTAGTTTTTCTCCCTTATTTTTACTCATAGTATGCCCATTGGGAATGTCTCTCTCTCTCTCTCTTCATCACTGTATCGTCTGTATCAGCAAATTATACTACAGGGAAACCTTTTTTTCTTTTTTTTAAATAGCTTCGTCTCATCCCCATCTCCACCCACACCCTTCCCCCACTCTCTGTCTCTTTCTCTGTCCTGCTCACTCTTTGGCTCCTTTTTATTCTTTACTCCCCCTCTCTCTTTTTTTTTCTCTCACTCACTTCTTATCCACTTCTCCCTCTATAAGCCTATTCCCCTTGAAGTGTGCTGGTTATGGATGCTCAAGTTGTCGGCCTCAGACCAGGAGATTATTAGGAGGATACATGATTAAAGAAATTCTCATTTCCTTCATCGCTGCAGAGAAAACTTTGCCAGTAGACAGATTCAGACCCTTTTAGTTTCCTTGACACGTCTATTGGCGTAACGAGACTACAGGGCAGACTGTCTTACAATGTGGCATTAAAAGCACTGGCTGTCCCCTCTTTAATGACAAAATGGATCATTCTTTGTATGAGAAATTCATATCTGAAGTGGAAGAGCACAGAATGAAAAGAAGAAAAGTAGTGAATGAGCGTTTGTATCACTCCATGGGGCAGTTCTGAATTTATTATTATAGTTTTAGGTGATATCTCTGAACAAAGCAGCGTTGCAGAATGGGAAATGTAAACTATTGTACCAGAGTCTATCTATCTATCTATCAACTGGGCGGGAATGATTGCAAAGTTGTGAAGAACCTCGGTCCGTGTATCCTTTGGTCATTCGATTTTCCTTTCAGAAACGGGTATTAAAAAACAGAAAACTAGTGGTTATTTGATTTTCATTTTAAAATACAAAAATTAAAATAGTTTTTCTTTTTCATAGTCAAAAAGGGATGAGCGAAATTTTAAAAAATATTTGATTTTGATTTTCTATTTCATATAACAAAAAATAAAATCACTAGAAAACAGAAATGGAAAAAAAAAAGACCTGTTTTTTCATATTCTGAGACCGGATGTTGTCATCTACAGGACGGTGCTGTGTAGAAGAAACAGTAGGCTAGTAGGCTACGGTGGGGTAATCTACCGTGACACATGGACATGGAACTGCGGTCAAGCCAGCCGTCACTCCGATCTCCGTGGTCAAATCAGTTTCGAGTGTATTCTCAGCATTATGGTAAATGCGGAGAAACAGTGTATTTACTTTCGGTTTTTAAAATAAAGGTATTAAGAACAGTAAGCTATAATTCGAATCTACATTTAAAATAAAATATGTTACATTAAAGTGTTTCATGCTCCCATGATGAATAAAAAACACTTAATATCAAGTATCTTTACTGCACCAGTGTGGAGAAATGCCAAAACAAAAGTCCCATATTTATGCCCCCAGATTGCATATTTTACCATATTTGAGGTGTTGTAAAACCGCATTGCTCAATATTTCCTGGCTACTGATGGTATATTTTACTTTTACACATCTAAGACTACAACTGTACTTGATATCAAGCATTTTTACTGCACCATTGTGGAGAAATTCAACAATAAAAGTTCCATATTTGAATCTCCATGTGGCATATTTTCATATATTTGAGCTACTGTAAAAACACTTTGCTCAATAATTCCTGGCTATGGGTGGTATATTTGACTTCTGCACATCTATGACTACAGCTATACTTGATATCAAGCATTTTTACTGCACCAATGTGGAGAAATTCAACATAGAATTACACATTTGTACCTCCAAGAGGCCTATTTTCATATATTTGAGCTATTGTAAAAACACTGTGCTCAATATTTCCTGGCTACTCATGGTATATTTGACTTTTACACATCTAAGACAGCATTTAATAAAAGTCCCATATTTATACCTGAGATTGCATATTTGACCATATTTGAGCTACTGTAAGAACACTTGTGTAGACGTCAGATATATCACCCATAGCCAGGAATTATTGAGCAAAGTGTTTTTACAGTACGTTAAAAATATATGAAAATATGGAATCTGCAGGTATAAATATGGCACTTTTATTTTGGCATCATCCACACTGGTGCAGTAAAAATACTTAGTGATATTAGATATTAAGTGTTTTTTATTTATCATGGGCTCATGAAACACTTGAATGTAACATTTTATTTTAAATGCAGGTTTGAATTATAGCTTACTGTTCTTAATACCTTTATTTTGAAAACCGAAAGTAAATACGCTGGTTGTCAAGTGCAGCTGATTTGACCACGGAGATCGGAGTGAAAAAAAATCAAAATCCCGGTCCAGCTCGCGCCGCTGCAGGTATAAATCCGTTTGTTTCTTAAAGTGGGGGGTGGCGGTGGGCTCTGCAGTGATTGGCTCTGGTGCGCACGTGGCTACGGTGTGCAGTGATTGGCTCTGGTGCGCACGTGACTGTGGTGGCACCGGTGGACAATGCTCGTGGACTTTGTAAAGAATTTATGAAATAATTTATTAACGGTGTCATTGCAGTCCAAACAAATGCGAAGTCGCACACCCTTGAACCACACAGCAGCCATGTTGAAAGTCTCAGGTCAATCTGATCCTGATCCGCAGAGATATTTGAGGAATACACACATACACACACAGACAGACAGACAGACAGAGATTCCTTGCTTTTATAGAGAGATATTATTCTGCTGTTAATTTGAGACCATGTGTACGTCTGCAGCACCAGGCGAACTTTTTAAGTTTTAATGCTTGATTTTTGATAACGTTTTTTCAAGATGGGCAACTCTTTTTATTTCACTGTCAAAAATCAAACAATAAAACTAAAAGTCCAATTAGTTATGCAGACAACACAAAAAACAGAATTATGTGTCGATCCAGGAGCAGTTATATCTCTGTCCACAGGATCTGTAGCCTGAGCTACTGTCCATATATTCATAACACTATCAGTCAATACCAGAGCATTAACTTAACATACTGAAGTAACTTTAGGTTTTAACTTTGTCCAGTGGTGTGAACCTACTATGTACTTAAATAAATGTGAAAATAGTATACAGTATACAGCCTATATGTATATAGTATGCATCTGGGTCACAGTGGTACTATCTGACAACACTTAACACACTCAAACACAAGAATCCAGTGGACAAGAGTACTGTTTAGGATAAGTCTATGTGAGACTGACATGAATTACTGTGCATCTAAAAGGAGGGAGATTGGACTCTGATAATTGTTAACTGATAACTTTTTACTCCCTCCATTCGTAGGCTGTTGTTTCTGGTCATTCTGTATCTGTTTTGATGCGTAAAATTGACTAATGCTTTCTTACCTTTGCATGAACTCCACTGTTGCTCCTTGGGCTGCTGGGTAAGAGGTGTTCAGGCAGTAGTAGGAGGCAAACAACAACACAACAGCATCACTGAAGCCAGTGATGTGGCTGTTCACAATGGTCTGGTCCAGAGATAACATGAAGTGCGCTGCTGCCAAAGGAGAACTTCCTGTTGTACATATACACAAGAGAGGGGATTAGTAACTTTTAGTAAGAAACCCAAAGACCCAAAGGCCCAAAGCCCTAAACTACAGCAATTATTAAATGTGATTTTACTTAACAAACTGAAAATGAACTGTATATAAAAAAAACTAATTGTCCATCACCCAACTGGTTATGTAAGCATTGTAGTCCAACTTACTGTATAATAACCCTTCTAAGGAGTAGTTTAGATTTTTGACATAAGGTGGTATGAGATATTGTTGGTAATATCGATGTACAAACATTGTGGATGGAGACAGTAGATAGTCAGACAGAAATTGGCAGCATATTAATCACACTTATAAAATTAAAATTATAAATCTCTTACCAGCTTACATTTATTCAAACACATGCAAGTGATAAAAAGTCTGAATTCCATAATATTAAACTGAGAAAAGCTACAACCACCAATGACATCAAAGCAGAAGTTCAAGCAATCAATGAGACAATAGTCCAGCCCAGAAGTTCACATCTTTAACTGGCCATACTGTGAAGAGAGCTCTTGCATAGATGTATTAAATTAAACAGTTTTTGCATTTATTGTTATCACAGCTTTGATTATCAAAAGGTCGTATTGTTCAACACCAGAGCAGCAGCAATGACCCTAGGCAAATTTAACCCACTCCACTCAAAAGACAATTTTAACCAAATACCATTTCCAATGTTTAACTCTACTCTGACATCTCTTTGCCATGAACTATTTTAACTGTTGAATAGCTTTATGATTCAGAGGGACTGAGAGTAAATTCAAGCATTAGTAATACACTAAAAAGATACTGCATTTTGTTGTCCATGATTAAAACTGTATTTATGAGTCCTGTGTTGTGTTTTAAAAATATTTGCTGCTGTCTGAAAAGCTGCTGGCTCACTAAAATATCTGTATGACTGTAGCCTGAGCTAATGTCCATACATTCATTTAGCCACCAGTCAATAACCCATACCATCATGTCAGTGCATAAGAATTACTCCTTTAAAGACAAATAGTATACTATAATCATAGTATAACAACAGTAACTAGGACAACAAATGGTCATACAGTTATAGTGTTTTTGCCAAGAATGAGTAAAGTCAAGTGATAAATAAAGTAATTAGCAAGCTAATGTTACTAAATTTGAATTTGGTCACTTGCCTTGCAGATGGTCGTGAGACATTGTTGTCTTCAGAACAATTTTAAAATGTTCCCGCCGCATCCACGGCGCCCTCCACTGAATTTTACCTCAGTTGTTTGATATTTAATAAAAGTTGTCATGTGCTCTCCCAAACGTCACAGTCCCAGACCTGCTCCTTGGTGTCAGTAAGCTTCTTCGCTTTCTCTTGATAGCCCCTCCCCCTACAGTGTGTGCTCTGTGCAGCCGGTATTCACATCCAAAACTCAGAAACAAATTAAGATTGGCTGCAGAATGGTTCCTGATTTAACCCTTTCAATTCATTCATTATGATGAAATAATTTAAGACTTTGCAATTCAAGTAATTAGTTCAAGTTATGATCAAGACCATATGTAGTTGGCTGGAATCTTCCAATCTTTTTTTTTTAAAGCACAGTCCTTGCACTTTTTCTTACTTTCTCACTCTTTTTACTACTGTTTCCGATCCTATATATTCACTGTTTACATTTAAATTATTCAAGGCAGGCAGGCACAAATGAAATTTGTTCTAAATGGCAGGACAGTAATATAATGCATTCATGCTGTACCACAGAGAGAATTGTTATTTTGAAAGTAGTACCAATAGCTGGGTGAGGGAAAAATACACAAAGATTCTCTAAAAAGTCTGTTACATGTAGTTTTATCCTGAGGCCTGAGTTTTCTTTCCTAGAGACAGATAGTAATATGTTTATGCCACTACAACAGCTCTCACTTTGAATGATGCATCCATGCACATCATAAACTCCATTTCATCCAAGTTTCATATCATAACAGCCCTACGGCCGTCAAAAAAATCTGTCGACAGTAATTTAAAAAGGTGCTATATATGTATAAATCACTTTGTATTGCCAATTTGTGAAATGGTTGTAACGTAACTTAAAAAGACCCTCGCCAACTTTCTCAGGTACCTATCTGTGGACTGATTTCTATGTAAAGTACTTGGGATAGTTTTGCCATTCACAAGATGTGACCTTTATGCGACACACCTGTTTAGTTAAGTTTTGGCTGCCTTTTTGTAGATAATGTTTAGTCTAAATGATTTTGGTAAATGATCAGCTAAAAGTGATGCCAAAGAGGCAATCAGTGCAGAGCAGAGCATAGAGTAAATTCTTAACGTTTGAAAGAAGCTTTCTGGCTGTAACAGCCTGTCTGAAGAAGCATGTTATAATGTCATTTTGTATGTGGTTGGGTCAATGTTTTTGTCAATGTTTCACTTTCTTTGATGTTAAAATCCATGTACATATACTGACAAATATCCATTTTATGTTCCCACATAAGTTTGAGAACACATTTAACCCTGGTGCTGGTGTTGTAAGTACTTGTGACAAACTCTAAAAACAAAGATTTTCTAAAGATAGCAAACTCTTTGAGTGGGCTTTGGGTTAAGTGAAACATCTACCATCTTTCAATATTATGTCAGCCTAAAGGCAGGTACACACTACAGGATTTTTTAAAACCTTCACCGATTAGGAGACCACACACTTGATGATAACAAAAGACAGATCGTACAAGATCTCTCTCTACTGATCTTATAGTGTGTGGTGTTCTCCGTAGTGCATGCCACACACTAACCGATTCTTCAGCAGAGTATCAGGTTCTTCACGCTCAATATTGCAAATCTTGCGTGGTCAAACGTGACTTTAGTGTAAACAAACATGGCGGACGAACCGGAAGATGCAGTGGTAGTTGTTTTAGGCCTATTACTGGCTGAAAAAAAAAAAAAAAAAAAAAAAAAACGACCATGGAAAAAGTCATGGAGACGCCGAGAGTGTGGGCTGTATGCGTTACAGCGCAAGTTGGAGGTGAGTAAAAATTATCACAAATATTACAGATAGCTTCGAGAGCAGCGCTGTGCGCTCTGGCCCCCGGTACTGCGGGTAACCATGGCAACAGGTAAATAAAAGGCTGACGGAGAAACACAGCTGACTCAGCTCGCGTCTTGATTGGCTGTTGGTCCAGTACACGTGACATCACGCTGTGCGTGCTCGGCTCCGCTCGGAACACCCCACACACTACAGGATTTCTAGTCGCAAATATTAAACATGTTCATTATTTACGATCTCTCCTTCCGAGCGGACCTGACCAGACAAAATCACTCTTAACACACCCAACACCACAGGAAAATCAGACACGATGTTCTTTGCAAACATCAGATAATCGGGCCTTTGCTGGCTTTGATCGTAAGGGGGAAATCGGGACAAAAATCTCCCCGATTATCCTGTAGTGTGTACCCCCCTTAAATCAAATCAAATCAATCTTTATTTGTATGGCGCTTTTCATACAAAAAGTAGCACAAAGTGCCTCACAGAGATTAAAAACAGACATTAAAACAGCAAAGAAAATCAAAAAATCAAAACAAAAGAACCCAATCCTCCCACCCCCACAGATAGGCACAGAGACATACACAAATACATACACACCCATGTACACACTCACACATACGCATGCAGACACACAGACCCACCCATTCACACCCACACATACACTGGCTGTCACTAAAGAGACATGGCCGAGCAACGAGACCTGAGGCGCGGAAGAAGCTAGCTTTGGGGGCCAGCCACACTGAGAGAGATCCCGGTCAGGGGCAGATCTAGGATTATGGGAGATCCGAGGCTTAGCCCAGACGGAGGAAAGATGTATATGCAAAGTTCTGGCTTTTTTTTTGTTTTGTTTTTTTATTGCTGATACAGAAAATACATACCAACTTTATCTAGACAAAGGTGTTGTCCTGAAGGATCCACAAACAGGTGTGTTGCATCTGCTGAAAAAAGAAAATATAAAACAAAAAAGGTGTTAAAACTAATTATAAGCATTATATTCAAATAAAAATTATCTTGCAGTGCATGTAATCCTGATTGACATCTCATAAACTTCAGAACTGAAAAACAAACAAACAAGAAGTTCATTTTATTCTCTTACATTTGATGCTGGCCGGCACCTCTGCTGTCTTTACTGCTCTGTTCTTCACTCCTCTCTTCTAAACTCCTTTTCATCTTTGTGTTCAGAAGTCATTTATGCTTCACTGTCCACTCCTTTCTTTTCCAGTATTAGTTTGATATCTTCAGTATGACTCTGCTCTAAACTCGGTTTCATCTCTTGAAGAGAAATGACAAAGTCCTTCTCACATGTCACATTACAGTGAAAGGGACTAAATTTAGCTAACCTCTAACTCACCAACTCACCACTAATTTCTTGAAATGGTTTTCACTTTTCACAGAGAACAGGACTAGTCTAGAACCATTCACTTTAAAAATAATTAAATAAATATAAGAACATTATTCATTTTACAAACCTGAAACAGTATCTGGAGGACTGGCTGATGCTGATGCAGCTGAAGTGGATGGCAGTTGATCTGTATGGCAAAATACACAGTAACACACACACACACACACACACACACACACACACACACACACACACAACACAGTCAGTGACTCATGTGGTTATATTTTATCAATTTTACCATCACTTTAGATTTTTATCATGTAGTGTTAATGTTGTTGTTATTCACTTTCATTGCATTAGCTAACTGTTATTACAACTGACGCTAATGAAAACCATCTAGCAAAAACTATAACTTTATCAGTCAGTAACTTGTCACACACCGAGTGTTAATCTAAAGATTCACAGACCTGAAACATCTGTTCCGGTGTTGGCATTGCTGGTGGGTCGTTGCGCCGCCGCCGCGAAAAAAATTCTTATGTCCATCATCTTCTATGTGTAGCTACGTCCATCTGACAGAATCAACACAGGAAACAGAATCAGAGAGGACACACTTCTACTTTCCAGCTGCTGCTGCCTCTCTGTTGGACTCCGGTACTGCAGGAAGGCCACACTTCAAACTCTGGTGCGGTCAGGGGAGGGAGACTGACATAAACCGCGTTGAGCTTTTTTCCCCCTACTGTAAACATTCAGGGCTTTGGCAAAAACATCCGGGGCTTGAGCCCAAGTAGCCATCCCCTAACCCCGCCCCTGATCCCGGTCCAAGGACGCAGGGAGCACCGCCACAGAGACCACCCCAATTTGGGCAGACAGGAGGCCCCGCACCAGGGTGCAGAGCCCTCTAGCCACCCGGGCTGAAACCGTCCATGGGACAGCACCCCCAGCGGCAGACCAGAGACAACTCCCAGTTTGGTAGGCCCCCATGAGGAAACACTGGAGATTAAAAACTGACAGACTAAAACAGCATAGACGAAAAGCATAGAGGCTTAAAACATGAGGGACTAAAACATAAAAGCATAGAGCTCAAAAACACGAGGGACTAAAATATAAAAGCATAGAGGCTAAAAACACAAGGGACTAAAACATAAAAGCATGGAGGCTAAAAACATAAGGGACTAAAAGAGTAAAAAGGGATAAAGGATACAAATGCTCAGACTAGCACAGCATAAAAGGAATTTAAAATAATTCAAAAATCAATTAAAGCCTGGTTGAAAAGGTGGGTCTTGAGCCTCTTTTTAAAAACTTCAACAGTCTCCGCGACCCTGAGGCCCTCCGGCAGGCCCTTTGGGAAGGCCAGAGAGCAGGGCATTACAGTAATCTAAACGGCAAGAGATAAAAGCATGCATCAGCACCTCTGTGCTGGCCTGAGAGAGAAACGGGAGGACTCTGGCAATATTCTTAAGATGGTAAAAAGCTATCTTTGCTATATTTTTGATGTGTGGAATAAAACTGAGCTCAGAGTCAAAAATCACACCCAGATTTTTTTTACAGATTGTGATGGTTTAAAATCCTTTAACTTTGGTAAAAGTTTCTCTTTCTGGCCTTCAGGACCAATGACTAAAACCTCTGTTTTGTCCTGGTTGAGCTGTAGGAAATTTGCTGCCATCCATGTATTGATATCTAAAATGCAGTTAAAAAGGACATCAGTAGACCCTGTGTCATCAGGAGAAACGGCGATGTACAGTTGCGTATCGTCAGCATAACTATGAAAGCTGATGCCGTGCCTCCTGATGACGTCCCCAAGGGGAAGCATGTAACGATTAAAAAGAGTTTAACCTTAAATTGACCCTTGGGAAACCCGACACTTTATTTTGTGGGCTCCTGAGGGACATGTATCCATACTTACAAAGAAGTGTTGATCTGTGAGGTAAGAAACGAACCAGTTAAGAACAGTACCAGAGAGGCTGACCAGGTTTCCTCAGTCTATTTAACAAAATGTGATGGTCTACTGTATCGAAGGCGGCAGTTAGATCCAGTAGTACCAAGACTGTGAGTTTATGGTTAACTAAGTTGCACCTGATGTCGTTTAAAATCTTTAAAAGGGCTGTATCTGTACTGTG
Source organism: Sparus aurata (assembly GCF_900880675.1). Classification (NCBI taxonomy): domain Eukaryota; kingdom Metazoa; phylum Chordata; class Actinopteri; order Spariformes; family Sparidae; genus Sparus; species Sparus aurata. Next base: position 4,745,567 of record NC_044209.1, on the reverse strand, counting down.
GTTTGTCCTAAAACCAGACTGATACTTCTCCAAAATGTTGTTTGTGATTAAAAAGTCATTTACTTGATTAAAAACAAGTTTTTCCAAAATTTTTCTTAAAAATGGTAAGTTGGATACAGGCCGATAATTACTAAAGATGTTGGGATCTAGGTTGCTTCACCACCGTCGTTTTAAAGGAGGCGGGGAAGACACCCGTCTGACGAGAAAAACTTCACCCACAAATTGCCTGAGCAACCTTGTTTTTTCTTGATTCCACACAAGGGATGGACAAAACAAAACCCAACATAAACATCAGTTCAAAAATCTGCATTGGACAAATATGATTTGAAAAGAGATCCGAAGTTTACACCCATACTGTAGCTTTGCTTTCAAGCGGCACAGTGTAACAACAATAGGCTCTCAGAGAACCAATCCGCTGTTTACCTGCGCTGGGTACTGCCGCTTTGATGACTGCTGTGTTCAGGTAAATCTAAAAATTGAAAACGAGTCATCCCACAAGGCTGGGGGGCAATGTGTGACACAGCAGACAACAGTTGAGAAGGAGGCCAATAAGAGGCGAAGAAAGACTGCTTATTGTTGACCTCAAAACTCCCAAGAGGTGTTAATTTGCAGAGTTTGAATAAGCTGTATGAGACTGTTGTACAATCTTGTTTCAGAGCTGAGGTGCCAGCTGCTGGAGTATTGAAGACATTATAGTGGAGCGAAAGGAAAAAAAAAAAACAAAGGCGGCACAACAATGAGATGATCAGTCTGCAACTGATGTCCGAAGATAAGAAAGACACTGATGACCAGTTGATTCAGAAGCTCATCCTGCAGCCTAAAGGTGTCATGCTGTGGTCGAAGAAAATGATTCAGCTATTCCAGCAAAGGTCAATGGAGGGCATTGTCTACCAAGACGCCACGGGTAGCATTGTTAAAAAGGCAAAAGGGGAGAGCACACCTTTTTCTATCTATGAACTGGTAGTGAGAAATCCAGTCAAAGGATGCACCCCTATCCCTGTTGCCACGTACGTTACCTGTGACCACACCACAGAATCAGTATCTTACTTTCTTGGCTCGTTCATCACAGACTGTGTCAAAGTACATGGGCCCAAAATTTGCTGAAGACCACTCATGTACATTTGTAATGGCTCCGTGGTTCTGATGCAGTCAATTGCTCAGAACTTATGTGGCCTAAGTCTATATTAACTATTATCACGATACTACGACATTGTGATGACAAGGAAAGGATCATGCACTTGCACTTCCTATCCTACACAGGTGCCTCAACCATGTCATGGAAAATGCAAAGGACCTCTGCAAAAACAGTAAGTAATGTCTTTGCAGTGGCACACAAATAACTAATTCTGTATAATTCTTCCTCAAAGTGCTGCAAAACACTATGTTCTGTGCATTCATGTCTTCGGGCTGATAACTCAGGCTACTGAAACAGCTTGACGAAGTAGTAGTTAGTGCTACTGTGCTGTTCCCAAGTCCATGCAGTGGTGAAAATGTTGAGAAACGTTTTCAAAACCTCCAGACGCTTCTGACAGCAGCTGCACAGCCAGTCCTTGATGACTCAAGCATTGCTCAGGAAGATTTTGTGCTAGGTAATCCTAGTTTATTTATTCTTTGTTGAGTGTCTACATTTTTAGGTTGTGTATGTTTGTGTTTTTCAGTGTGCTTGGAGGAATTTCCTTTTGTTATTTATGCCTAAATACATGTTGTATGGACTGTTTAATGATGCAAGCTAATTCCTTTGTTAGAGTTGTCAGCATATATTCATTTGTTGTCACTGTAGTCCATGAAATTAAGAAATACACAACTGAATAGACCACAGAAATATAATCTTGTAACTATCATCTGGTTTAGTACCACAAAGCACACCAAAATGTACAGAAATTACATGAATGTGATTGTGTCTCTTGCTGAATAATTTGGGCCCAACACCACTTTAAGAGGGTAATCCAGCAGGCGGCATTGGACAAAGATGAAGAGCCAAATGTGTACTTCTGGCCAAACTTCATCCCGCAGTTTCCTAAGTACTTTCTGCCTCAGGCTGCCCTGTTGTCAGGCCTACTACTGGGTAAGTTACCTAACTTTTTTTCATGGTTGTAATTATTTTTTAGCTTGTTTTCTTATTGTTAAAAGTTTGTGCTTCTATTGCAGGTAACCTTGGACGTCATGGAAGAGGTCCCTTTTATACAAAGGTGTCAAAGAGGTTCAAAAGAGTGGCCCAGAAATCAACACAGGTTAAATTTACCAAAAACTAAAGTTAAAGAAAACCACAACTTTCAGACATAGCTATTATCCATACAGTTATAGGCACATAAAATTCACCAAACTGAAAACTTACTAACTCACTTACAAAGATATAATTTAACAGAATAACACTTGAGATAACACAACCCAGGGGATCATGGAGAAGAGCCAGTGGGATATGATAAATGTTTGCTTTCAGCACAAGAGGCTTACATGAATGGACGACTTTGTTCAATCATAACAAGTCATGCATGATGCATTTTTGAGAGAATACCAAGACTCTCTGAAAATAAAGAACAAGGTATGATATTTTTGAAAAGCTAATGCTAATGTATTTGTCTTTTCTGTCCTTGTTTGAAGTATTATAACGCCATAATAATAACCTCAACTTAAATATATATCAGTTGTGTCACATGGAAAATATTTTTGTTGAAATTGGCAATTAATTCGAGTAAAATAAGGGCTGATGTTTAAGTATTTATTTAATTGAGTTTCCTTTTTTTTCTCATTGCGCATAACATCCTAGTACAGGCAATAATCACTTCCAGGTTGATCAAATTGCCATCTATCAATACATCACAGAATTGACTTGTCTTGTCACATACAGTATCTACTAATCTACGGCAACTAATACAAAATTAAATAAAAAAATGTTCGAAAAATATATTTCCTACAAACATCCACTTGAAAATATTATCTTCTGTTAACAGTAACTATACCTACTGCTCTCTGTTCATTATAATCCAGACTCACAGGGTCGAGGTACAAACATGAAAACAGAGGAAACAGATGAGGAGAGGTGTATATGTTTCACCAATCACAAAGCCTTTTGATTTTGAGAAACATCAAGAAAAGAAGGTAAAGTAAAGATTATCTCAAGGATCATCATTTGTTTAGAGTGACACTTGCTATTTGTTTCACTGAACATATAAAATGTTGATGTCATGAACAATTGTGATTATCAGGTTTGAAGACTCTCAACTCATCTCTGTCCTCGCCATCATCCCAGAGGTACAGAGAGATGGCACAGATACTTTCGCCACAACATTTCAACAGCACAGACCATCTTCAGTTGTTGTCATACATGTTGCCGCATTTATTTTGAACTCTACTTCAATTGTAGTTGTTGAAGACAGAATTGTATTTTTAGTACCTGACTTTTGAAATTTGGAATGCTTTTTGTCTCCAACATTTGTGTTTATCAGGATACAAAATCTGACCTGTCCCACATTCTGTCTGAGGAGCATGGAAAAGGCAAAAGTGGCATCACCAAACCATTTCCAGAAGTTGTGACATCACAGGTGATCTTTAAACATCTGTCAGTTGTTACGTGTAAACTAAATATTTAGGTAAACATCCATCATCAGTGATGCAAATGAACAGAAGCCCCCTTCAGAACATGTGCTATCACAAGTGAGTTTTACAATAAAGTTCTCAAAGCCTTAGAATTAAAAAGGGAAAAAATAGTTACATTTTTCCTAACATGGAAACTGAATGTACATTTTAGATGTTATGAATAATGTTACTTCTGACTTTATTAAACCGTTAAACTGGCATTTTAAGCATTTTACTTACAGTAGATGCCATTTTTCCTCAGACTTATACATACCATTTGTACAGTTTGACACAGAAGGAGCTCACTTCATGATAATGGCCGATGTCACTACAGCAGAAGAAATACAAGACCAAATCAAGACATTGTCAGCTGAACTGTCAATGTGTATGGAAGGCAGGTCTAGCAACATTTGTCATGAAGGTGTTGTCAATGCTGCCAATGATAACGGTGGTGGTCTTGCACTAGCTCTGTGTACAGCTGGAGGACCAGTAAATTAGAAACTGGAGAAGCAATCGTAACCAGTGCCAATGATCTGCCATGCAAATTGGTCATTCATGCAGTTGGCCCTCATGTAAAAAAAAAAGCGGTGTTGTCTAAAGCCAAGAAGACTTTGAAAGGTACAGTACTGAGCATCCTACACAAAGTGAGGGAACATCATTTGCAGTCTGTTGCCATTCCAGCTATTAGCTCTGGCATATTCAACTTCCTCTTGCCAATGTTTGCGGACATTATAGTGTCCACTCTAAAAGAGTTTCATGACAACTCAACACTAGATAATCCGCACCTCACTGTTCACCTTGTGAACAATGATGAACTATCGGTCAAAGAAATGGAGAGAGTCTGTACAGAGATACTTTTACCACCCACTTCAAAGGCCAGCCACACAGTCTTAGAGGCAAAACCTTAATATGAAGAGGGGCAGGTAGAAGTCATCCTAATAATTGACAAAATGACTTTTAAATTGCATTTATATAACAACTTGCAGATGTCAATAGTCAATTAACAATTGGTCATTTTATTCATACATATACCTTCACAGATACAAATACATGAGTATTTATGCTTTTTTATATATAAATATATAAAATGATTTATAGTAATAATTAACATGTAGTTTGATTAATAACTCTCTGACAGTGTCAATCAAAAATGAACTTCATTATCTAAAGGACATTACATTATTATTTAAAGGTAGAATTCATGGCACTAAATTGCTCCTCTGGGTCTTGGGTTATGACACTGACAATTAAACTTAAGAGATTTACAATCAAAACTGTCACGATATGTGGCTTTAGTATTATCAACATATCAAAGCCATCCATCATATGAAATTCTGCTATTCTTAGCTGAATATTTCCAAGAAATGCATTTAAGCACCTCTCATAATGGAGAAGGGATCACTGAAAAAGAGGCTTGTGAGTGTTTTCAGATGTTGTCCTCCTCTTTGTCACACCAACATCCTGTGGCTCACTCTCAAAATATGGGAAGCAGGGATATGCAGGTCACATGCACTGCATAGTGTATCAATTAATAGTACCAAAAAGTAAACATTATAGTGACCGTAGACTTCCAATGGCAGTGATAAAATGGACAGTTTGTCCCAGAAACTTAAGCAACATTTAGAACAGTTTTTTAATTTGAAAAAGGGCCTGGCATAACATTGTTTCATAAAATATTGATAGTTCTAAAATAAAGGATCGTCACAGAAAGATATACCTCAAATACCGGAGGCTTAGTATATTTTGATATACATCACCAGTCTTTTAGACCAGTATGCTACAGACTATTTGCTACATGTAATAAAGTGGACATAATACACCATGTAGAAATCATAAAGAGACATTTACTATAAAGAATGGTTGCCTCTGCCATAACAAGAAATGATCCTTTATTGTACATCTACTACATTATTTCCGATGAAAACATCATTTAGATTTCATAATCACTTGTTTTAATTTACAGATACAGTGTGATAGCTGTGATAGATGGTTCCACGTGCAGTGCATGGGGATGAGTAAGGACCAACTCAGAGACGCCTGGGCAAGCAACTGGAATTGCTTTGTCTGCACATAGGACTTAAGATGTTAAGCACATTTTACTTTATTTTCTCTGTTGGGTTATTAGAGACCAATTTTAGTCAGACATGGTCTTTGAATGACAGTGTGTTTCATGTTTGAATGAATTGTGTGATTTAAAATTAATTAAAATTAATTACTAGATAGATGTGTATCATTTAATGTGTTCATATTGTTTTGTTGTTTACTAGTATACTAGTTGTTTGTTTGAAAAAAAATTTATAAAGTATTTTGTATTTGAAATAGACAATTTTATTTAAGAGATGCTTGTATGTGTGTTTATTGCAACATTAAAGCAACCTAAGGTAAGCTGAACATCAAAAGCCAGAAACAACAGAGCAGTCATCCCACAACTACATGTTAGAATTTTTTGGTATTAAGATGATAAACTACTAGAAACAATGTTTGTTTTTGGTTTTTGGCTGATTTGACCAAGTGAACGTGAACCACAGCTGGCTTGACCGCAATCCATTTTTGCAGATCCAGGCAACAATGAGAGTAAATCAAACATTATTTTAGCAACTAGCTTCTTACAACTATTGCGTTTAGAACATATTTATGCAGAGGACAGCGCTAGCAATATCTGAGCCGAAAAGAGAACAAAAGAAAGGCGAAGTAACTTATGTCTCTTTTAGAATAACACAGTGCACAACAGCTAAATCCTTGTCGGTTCAACACACACGCAAAATATCTCAATGGAGGAACTTCTGTCTTTACAGAAAAAGTAAGAACATTACATTTTATCCAGGAAAATTCACAGCGCAATGTCGACGATAATCCCTCTCATATCCATCTGCTGGCTACCATCACAGACTTTTGTTTCTTTTTTCTGTCCAATCACACCGGAAGGCTGAATCCCGATTGGCACACCTCTGTCATCTAGCTTTCATGTGCATCTCACATAAACTAAAGGCCTGTTTCACTCAAATATCACCTGGAAGTCTGCAAAAATGGAAAAGACTCACATCACATCCATTAGATTGAAAATAATGAATCATGTATAGATCAATATAACAACTGAATGCTTTTATCGTATTAATTGAACCACAGTGACCTATTTTTTCATAATGTCTCCTATTCAATAAACTACAGTTACCCCAATTAGTTTTTATTATTATTCCTTTTTTCCCATTCTCATGTTTAGGGCCAAGTAACCTGGGTTACACCTACTCTACATTGACTCCAATTAGCTCCAGAAACTTTGGTATTTTACATTGCAATTAAACTCATGGCCATCGGAATTTTCCTCTAATCATAGCTTTCCAAATTTTAGTTATTATTTGAACTTTATCTTACTCACCACTGGTTTTATTAAGTCAAAAGCATTGCTCATCAATTGGCCTGTTTGGTAGTTTAAGCCATCACCAGGAAATCTGGAATTGGTAGCTTAGCCTGTTCCATCATTACCGATGTGGGTACCAGAACAGAGGGATCCTGGTCTCTGACTATTCAGGCAGACAGGTCTGCCTCATTTTAACATTTTCTTTGGTATTTGCTTTGGGATTGCAAGTATTTATATTCCTGTTTCAATCCACACATCCCTGGATCGGGCAGAATTAGCGTGTCCATGTGGGTGTCAAGTTTCCATTACAGCAAATTAGAGCTGGAGACACTTGACACCTGTGACTACTGCAGAGTTATCTGATTCGATTCAATGCTGCTCGTACCGTTTCTCAATGAAGAAAAGTCCCGATGCCTTTGGGTTTTAGTTGGTTTTTTTGTCCAGTGTGAAAAGGGTATTAGAGTAAAAGCACAATGATTGTCCATTTCTCTGCTGAGAGCAACATTTTTTAGTTTTAGGTGTGTATTTCTGGTAGGCCAAAATTATTCAAGGGCCCTCTTTCATCCCAGTCCATCCCTAATAAAATGCCTCATGGCCATCGGAATTTTCCTCTAATCTTAGCTTTCCAAATTTTAGTTATTATTTGAACTTTATCTTACTCACCACTGGTTTTATTAAGTCAAAAGCATTGCTCATCAATTGGCCTGTTTAGTAGTTTAAGCCATCACCAGGAAATCTGGAATTGGTAGCTCAGCCTGTTCCATCATTACCGATGTGGGTACCAGAACAGAGGGATCTGTTTGCTATGCAAAATGAAAGCCGCATGTCGCCAACTAGAGCGTTTCAGCAGGAAAACTGGCCTAACTGTTCATGCCTTAGCCTACAAAGACCATGTTTCAACCTACAAGGAAGCACTGAACCATGCCAAGAACACCTACTACTCTTCTATAATTGCTAAAGGACAAGGTAACCCCAGAACCCTCTTTCGCACCATCAACAACCTACTCCAACCGACTAAACAATTCCCACTGGCTGCCTCCACTAAGCTGTGCTGTGACTTCATGGACTTCTTCGACAATAAAACTACCAACATCTACCAGCAGCTACACCAAACAACATCTCAACTTAATGCTTTCACCACCCCCTGCCCTTTTCCTTTCAGTTGTTTTTCAGCCTTCTCTGCTGTAGATGAACAATTTGTGTCTCGTCACAAATTCTAGGCCCACTACGTGCCTTCTGGACCCCATGCCCACTCCCCTGACTAAACCCTGTCTGCCTGTGCTCTGCCTCCTGCTGACAAAAATCATTAATACAGCTCTCCTGTCTGGTTCAGTTCCCACCTGTCTAAAAACTGCTGCTGTCACCCCAATACTAAAAAAACCTGGAACTGACCAGGATGACTTCAACAACTACAGACCAATCTCCAATCTCCCTTTTCTCGCCAAACTCCTTGAACGCACCATTGTTAGTCAGCTACAGGTCCATATGTCAGACAACAACCTATGGGAAGAGTTTCAATCTGGTTTTAGGGAAAAACATAGCACAGAAACTGCACTAACTAAGGTCATCAATGACCTGCTTCAAGCTGCTGACTCTGGTCACCTGAACATACTCATCCTCCTGGATCTCACTGCTGCCTTTGATACTGTCTGTCATACCCTTCTGCTGAACCGGCTAGAAACATTGCTTGGCATCACTGGCACCCCTCTTTCATGGTTCAAGTCCTACCTCACAGCCAGACAACAGTTTGTGTCAATTAGCAGCTTTAAGTCACCCACATCTCCCCATTCTCATGGTGTTCCACAGGGCTCAGTTCTTGGCCCATTACTTTTCATCATTTACATTCTCCCTCTTGGTAACATCATCCGCCGGCATGGACTCAACTTTCACTGCTATGCCGATGACACACAACTATACATTCACACGAAACCGTCAGACACTCTACAACCATCCAACCTGATTGACTGCCTTCATGATATCAACAACTGTATGAACTGCAACAACCTCAAACTCAACCAGGACAAATCTGAAGCCATCCTCATTGCTTCCCCAGCCACTCTCAGCAAAACCTCCCACCTGAGCTTCTCCATCCCTGGTTTCATCACATCCACCATTGCTAAAGTTAGAAACTTAGGTATCACCTTAGACCCCACACTCTGCTTTGAATCACATATCAAAAACATCACAAAAACAGCCTTCTTCCATCTTAAGAACATCTCCAGACTCTGCCCCTCTCTATCTCACCCTGTCACAGAAACACTCATTCATGCCTTCGTCACATCCAGACTGGATTACCGCAATAGCCTTCTCCTCGGATTGCCCAACCAAAGACTAAAAAAACTTCAATATGTCCAAAACTCAGCTGCCAGAGTCCTAACTCACACACGGTCCTGGGAACACATCACCCCCACCCTTCAGCACCTGCATTGGCTCCCAGTCCAATACCGAATCTCTTTTAAAACGCTTCTTCTGGTTTTTAAATGTCTTTATGGCCTGGCACCTCCCTATCTATCCCATCTTCTCCATCCCTATTCGCCACCCCGTTCACTACATTCCTCTGATTCCCGTCTCCTCTCCATTCCACCCTCTAGACTACGCTCTATGGGTGACAGGGCCTTCAGTTTGGCTGGGCCCACACTTTGGAATGCTCTCCCCCTCAGTTTGCGCCAGTGCCCATCTATTACTACGTTTAAATCACAACTGAAGACTCACCTTTTTAAAATTGCTTTCCCTGATGATTTGTAATGTTTTATTTGTTTTATGTATACTTCATTTGTATACCTCATTTGTTTACTTCACTTTGCTGCTTGACTGCTGTTTGTTGTTGTAAAGTGTCCTTGAGTGACCTGACAGGCGCTTATAAATAAAATGTATTATTATTATTATTATGCATGCTGATGTTTAACAGATGCAATGTTTACTATGGTCATCTTCAAAGTATTGGATATTTACGGTGGGTCAGACTGCAGTCTCACAGTCAGACACATGAAACATATGGTACTTTACAGTCAGTATTCCCGTTAATAAACTGAAGGTATCAGCTGGACCGTACGTCAACGTCGCCCCCATATTGGATGTGGCAGCTCAGCCCCGTGAACTAATACAAGTCAATGGAGTGAACTTTATAAAGCTCCTTCTACAAAGTGCTATAAGTTAATGTCTCTCTTTTACACATTCACACAAGCCTCTTTCACACTGCCGTTTGCATGCAGGGATCCTGCGCCAATTCTCCGCACCCTCCCCTGTGTGAAAGTTTCAGATGCGGAGAGGGGGGAAATTTCGCTCCGGCGCTGATCCGCCTCTGGAGGTAGTATCAGGGCTGCATTATTGGTGAGCCGTCCCAGTGTGAATGGATAAGCCGGCGGCGCGGAGCAAGGGCGTGTCGGTCTGACAGTCTGATAACTACACAGGTCCTTTACTCAACTTAATCCAGAGAAATGTCCCACAAAGCAATGTTAGAGGACCAAACGAAAGTAACGTAGTAACTGTAACTGTCTTTAGAAACGTATACGAGGAAAACAAATACCACAGTTGTACGTGGAGAAGCGTCCTCCCGCCTGTCCTACCAACTGTTCCTCACATTTCTGCTCAAAAAACAGCGTTTGTCACCGGCAAAAAACTTTAACTCACCGAGTGTTTGTGACGAAAATAAATCACCGCGACTGTCAGCCCTCCTGACCGAGACTTCAGGGAACTTTCCCCCAGAAAACAGCCTCCATCCCCGCGAGTGACAGAGTCAGACAGCGTCCTGTTTACTGATGGTGATTATGTATAATTATGTAATTTAGCGCGAAAAACTTAACTCCGTCACTTTCCAGGATGTTTGGTGGGTCAGGATCTCAATCACTACACATTATAACAGCATCCATATGATTATAAACTGTCCTGGGGAAACACCGACGTCATCAACATGACGTGTATCGTCACGCCTCTTTAGGAGCCGCATGTAAAGCGGTGTGAATTTTCTCTATACTACGTACACTTGAACTGTTATAGATTTTTTTTTAGGTGAGCCTTGTTTTAGGTGGTTAATTTTCGCTTTTTCTCTGGACCCCGTTCACTGCAGTACAAAGCTGAGCGTCTGGGCTGGAGCGGCTCTCTACTTCTCCAAACTGAGGCTGCGCTGATCGGTGATTACTGTAGGGAACAGACCGATTATAGATATGTACTTTATATGACCCCACTTTAAAAAACCTGAACTATCCCTTTAAGGTCATGTGACATTGAATGCGGAGCAGAAACCACTCCCATCCAGGTCATCATGAGGCGCGTTCAAGTTGAACTCCTGCTGACTGACTGCATCAGCGAGATCTGCTGGCGACTGCAGGGGTGGGGCTACAAACGCTGCTATGAAGTCGGACACTCTCTCTTCCCGTAGGTGTGACGTGACTTGGCTGAGCTTGCGGTGTTTGCCTTCTTCATCTGGGAAGATGAAAAAAGAAATTGAAATTCCATTAATGTTCCATTAATGTTTGAGGAAAATCAACAACGACTGCGATCAGTCTTCTTACCTGATGCTATGGGAACTTTGCTGGCCTTTTTCTCATATTAGTCCCCTTCGGAAATTATTCAATCTGAGATGTTCAAAATAGTAGTCAACCAAAACTTGTAGGCTGAGGGAATAGAGCAGTGGAACTGCTGCCGTGTTGCATACAGACGACCGGGGATCAAGACCCGTGTCAAGCCTGTCTTTTTGCAGAGGATGTATTCATCTGATTAGTTTTATATACTGTGTATATATATACATACACATACATATATACACATACACAGACAGTTTATATTTAGAGACAACAGAATGTGACAGCTTTGTCACAATAACAACTTCAAATTTGAATATTTTGTAATTGCTTCACTTCAAAACGGTCACACAGTGGCGCATTAATGGTCCAACTGGTTTATCAAGAGTAGATGAATAGCCTAAATGTTGTCTTACTGTAAATGCTCATGTTCTGTTTTCCTTGTAATGTCACCATTAAATACATTTGAACTTTGTCTATCTGGTACATTATAGTAAGTCTTGCCCAATAACAATACAATTACAGCAGTTATTAATTATCATGATGACAACTGTGCTTAGGTGCATGATTATATCACAGCTGAGGGGAATTTGCTGACTACATCTAACAAATATGCATAACACCAAGATGATATATTTTCTTATAGCAACATTATTCACAATGAATGAAATACATTTCACTGAATGAATGAAATACAATAATCAGAACAAATGACTGAATCAGATGCCTTGTCCCGCTGCACCATCTCATCACACGCAGAATAGCTCAGGATAATTCTTTGTATTGTTAATGTGACAGGAACAGAAAGGGTTAATAAGAGTGCATAGTACAGATAACACTGGACACAGCAGTTAACCACTTCTCCATCATCACCACAAGATGACAGAACTGAGCAGTTCATTGATGACATCTTTCAGGGTTGTTGCGTTAGATGAAGGATTTTATAGGTTTATTCATGTTGACTATCCCATAGGTGCGGCCACACGGCTGCTTCTTATCTGAAAGTGTGTGATACTTGAGTAGAGAAGAGGCACAGTACGTAAGGGATAATGCCCGACGAGGTGAGTTAATGGACGACGCAGAGGCCTGCGCGTCGGACGGTTGCCTCCGCGAAGTCCATTAACTCCTGTTTATGGACACCTCGTAGGGCATTATCCCGCTTATACCATGGTCACTTGCCAAAGAAAAGAAATTCGGACCATTAATTTACATTTTCATGCGTTTTACAATCAAAATATTAAGTTTTTCACAAGCCATAACTTAGTTTCCCTGGTAACGCCTGAGGGTTTGACTAATACTGGGAACAATCATTACTCTCCCGTAAGATTCTTATGCAACGGAGACGTTGTTCACTCCTCCAGTAAATAGGACGGATCATAGATACGACTTGGCAACGGGAGATATTCTAGTCCGCTCAGCCATGAGCCAGAAAGCTAACGCTATGCTAGCAAGATTCAAAGTCAATAACATTGCGCACAGTTGACAAACAGTAAATATAATTTGACAGTATGCTAGCTAACACGATTAGCTAGCAAACCAGTCATGTCATTGTCCCCAAATCCATAGCAAGATTTTCACGAACAAATGACCGGCCGTGTGTAACGTTACTGTGGCCGCAGCCTGAAGCAGAGAGCTGAACAGCGAACAGGATGAGAGATTATTCGCGTATCAGTAAATTTTGAAGGGAAGTGAACTTTCTGCAGCTTGTGTGTTACAGTCGCCACCCTGTGGTGTTTAGAGGATAAGACACTGAAGGACTGACGGACTGCACTCAGTGCTGGAAATAAAATATTCAGATTTGATACGCCAGCTAGCGCATTAATTTACAGCGGTGAACAGTCAATTTGACTGGAACTACTTAGTAGGTGTCCATATATCAGGGGTTAATGGACACCCTGCAGCCAATCAGAATCGAGTATTCTCCCAGACCATGGTATAAAGGCGCTTATGGATATGGAAATTCATCGAAACACACGTCATATACGTCAGCGTAGATGAGAGCCAATTAGGGCAAAGTCCTGACGTCATGAAGGTGGGTCTAGGATCGCACAGTACCTGGAGAGCACCCAGAGGAAAATTTTACTGCTCAAAGCTTGCTCCTTTATGGCTATGGAGCCGTAAATGAGCTCAATGAGAGTTCTCATTTCAGTCTTGTTGTTGTCTTTTTTGGTCTCAAACATTTCTCATTTGTTTCTCCTAAAATTCCTTAGGAGCAATAGGTGAGACTTGAGACTTTACCGCTTAAACCTTGCTCCTTTCCAGCACTGGGGAGACATTCTGAAACTTCATTGAGAGCTTGATGAGATCTCCTTTGAAACTTACAGGGAGCCCAAGTTGAGATTTTCTGCACCTGTTTCTCAGGAGAAACAATTGAGAAACAGGAGAAATCAGCCACAGCCTCACTTTGGTCTCACATAGATCTCGTAGTTGTCTAGGAGAAATGAATGAGACACTACTGAGGTCTCTTTTCCAATTTTCATTTCCTCTGGGCAACTGCGCAACTGCTCTGCAGCTGCCTTGCTCCCGCGATAACTTAAGGTCATGTGACATCGGATGTGGAGCAGAAACCACTCCCATCCAGGTCATTGTGGACACATTTTAACCAGCATGCATCCAATTTAGGCAGCGCTGCACAGTGCTGCCTGATCATGAACTCGCCTAGTGTGTGTGCTTGTGGGCGTGGTGTCACAACTGCAGCAGAGAGAGACGCACCTGTGTTTCATCAATTCATCACCTGCTGCTACATAACCCTGGTCTTTGCCCTTTCTTGCCAGATTGTTCTGTCTAATCTAGTGATGCTCCAGCTTTTACAGAGTCTAGTACTTTGTGTTTTTTTCATGTTTTGTGACATTTTCATTTTGCTTGGCTAATGTGCAGATACCTTGAGCTGTCTTTCTGCTCAGCAATCAGCCCAACTGACTTCACCTGCTCACCTTCGATTCCTGCCTAACACTGGATCCCATGTGACATCACTGCAGTCTGGCTCCTGGCTAAAGTAATTCACTAGCCTGCCCTTGTCCTCGTCAAAATCCCTTTTTGTGGAATAAACCTGTTCAACTCTACTCCAGCCTTTTGTTCTCTGCTTCTGGGTCTACCAGCTACAAAATGTAACAAGATTATTTTCACTGACAATGCTTTTTCTATCATGTCCAAAGGTGAAATTTTCCCTTTCCATAAAATCAGTACATGACATACCAGTTTATCGTTACACTTATGAAAAGATTATGTTTATGGTAATTCAGGCAACGGTAGACAGGTCTGTGACAGGAAAGGGTGCGATTACATTATTGTTCTTTAGAGTAGATCCACTTCTTGTGTCTTGTCTTTATGTGTGATGATTTCTCTATGAAATGTGCTGCATTCCTGCTATTGATTTCTTTCTCAAGTGTGATAAATTGAAATACTCTTGGAAATGAAAGGAAGATATGAGCATGGGGATGTGTTGTATCCCAGTTGCTGGGGTCATCTACATATTTCTGCTCGCTTACCCTGGGTGGTGTCCAGCAGAATACATTAGAATAGCAAAATATGAAAAAGTATTGATTTTGTCATTTATAAAATGCTGAAGTCATGTATTGATCGTTGGCTTTGTCACAGACAGTGCAGAGAGTTGCTGGCTCACTTAAGCTGCTTCATTTTGGATTTTTGGTAAAGTAGCAGTGTTTCCTGTTTCCAGGGAATGTGTTATGGCTTTGGTCCCGAGCTATAACAGCAGTTATGCAGCATCAGTTTCGGTTAAACTTTACTATATGACCCTAGACATAAGGGCAAAGGTTTATTTATTTGTCACTTTGCAACACCAGGGTTGCAACACTATGGTTAAGTCTCTTCATTTTGTAAGAGAAACAAAACAAACAAACAAACAGACAAGTTATAGAGTGGATTGTGGATGATGAATTGAGGGAATCTCACTGCCTGAGGAATGAAACTGCTCTGTAGTCTGGTACGATACTTCTGTATCTTTTGCTGGCACAGGTATTGTCGTCTTTTATCCCTTTTAGCCTTGCCAGATATCTAACTTGCACAATAGATGGGTACAATTGATGTTCTGGGGAGTTTTAATTACTCACTGCAGAGCCTTTCTGTTCTGGACCGCACACAAACCAAGCCAGCAATGTAGGTGATGATGGTGGCGTTGTCCACGCACTTCACAGTCAAGTTCACTTGATGTCTGGGACCGTAGTCATAGGTTCTGTTTGCGAGGAAGTCTGATATCCAATTGCAGAGCATGGTACTCAAGTCCAGAATGTGAAGTTTTCTAATCAGCTTCATGGGTGAGATTATACTGAATGCTGACCTGAAATCAACAAACGGCACTATGATGTCGCTTTTCATATCAATGTGTGTGAAGGCATCCTATTTGGATCTGTTGGTTCTGAATGCATACTGATGCACATCCAGGCTGGCAGGGTATTATGATATTGTTGAACAATTTCACATTCAAGTGATGAGGTTTTATTACTGTTTGTAATAGAGGGGACAAATTGGCAAATTATTATTCTAACTAGTTCAAAACAACCTGTTAAAAATATTCCGTTCAAACATATAGCATATTATCCATTGTCATGTTGTGCTTTCAGCATATTTTTGGAGCATGCAGTCCCTAGACATAATGTTTTGGATTGTTGCAATAATAAAAACATACTTGTATAAAACAAGAACCTTGCCCACTCCCATGTAGTGGGATCCTCTAGTGTAAATTTCATTTATATTGCTCAAATTTTAAAAAATCACACCAAAAATCAAAATCAGAAAATTTAATCATAGGCTGATCCATCTTGAATTTTAAGCATGAATTTCATCATTGCTAATTAATAATGCAACTCAGTAATGTGTATTTTTCCATGCATGCCTATAAAGCAGTGGCCAAAGGTTTTGATAATGACACAAATATTAATTTACACAAAGACTGCTGCCTCAGTTTTTATCATGGCAATTTGCGTATACTCCAGAATGTTATGAAGAGTGATCAGAAGAATTGGAATTAAATGCAAAGTCCCCCCCCCCCCCCCCAAAAAAAAACAATTTCCACTGCATTTCAGCCCTGCCACAAAAGGACCAGCTGACATCATGTCAGGGATTCTCTCATTAACACAGGTGAGAGTGTAGACAAGGACAAGGTTGGTGGTGGTGGTGGTGATGATGGTGATGATGATGATGATGATGATGATGATGATGATGATGATGATGATAATGCATTTTATTTAAAGGTGCCTTTCAAAGCACTCAAGGTTGACGACGACGACAACAATTTTGTGCAGTTTATGAAAGATAAATAAATAATTATGAAGATGCAAATTACATAGTGCAATAATAGAATAGGTGAGACTGTGATTGTATGATTAGTCTGATACCGAGTAAGCCACACGGAATAAGTGTGTTTTCAGGTGGGATTTAAAGGTGGAGACAGTGTCAGAAGTGCAATGTCATGTCAAGTGGGAGGGAGTTCCAAAGACTGAGGGCACATCGGCTGAAAGCTCTTGACCCCATGGTGGCAGATGGGGTGAAGAGCTGGATAATGATGATGATGATAATAATAATAATAATAATAATAATAATAATAATAATAATAATAATAATAATAATAATAATAATAATAATGCATTTTATTTGAAGGCGCCTTTCAAAGCACTCAAGGACAATTTAGTGTAAAAATAAAAATAGATAAATAAGTGGATGCAATTACATGGTGCCGGCTCAGCACAGAATTCAGACTCCGTAGTCCTCACCATACAGGAAGTCAACCAGGCCGGGTTAGGCAGGGTTGAGTTTCCGTGGTGAGAATAGTGCAATAGAATGGAATAAAGAATAGGCAAGAGTGTGTGCAGGATTCAGATTTGGCAGTCCTCACCCTACAAGGAAGTCAACCGGGCCAGGTTAGGCAGGGTTGAGCTTCCGGTGTGAGAGTAGTGCAAGGATATTAGCTTGTGGTCTGAGATGGGCAAATCTGAGGCACAACAGTTTAGGGGGGTTACACCAGAGCAGCAGATTAGGTAAAGAATGTGTTCTTTGGAGTGTGTTGGAAAGTCAATATGTTGTTGTAGTCCAAAGCTGTCAAGGCATGAGGTAAAGTCCTTTGTAAAAACTTTGTTGATGTTATCCCAGTGGATATTTAAATCACCTAGCAATATTAAGTTTGGGTACACAGAGCATAGGGTTGTTAGGAAGGCAGAGAATTCCTGTAGGAAAGCATTATTCAGCTTGGGTGGTCGATAGATGGTGGCCAGAATAGTAGGAGTTGGGCCCTTGATTTGTAGAGCAATGGACTCAAATGAGGGATATACAGGCACTGTAATGGAGGACACTTTCCATATTTGATTGTATAGTATCGCCAGGCCACCCCCTCTGCCAGAGGTAAGGGGTTGTGATGAGTAGACAAATCCAGGAGGAATAGTTTGAATAAGGTGTGAAAATCATTAGGGTGCTGCCATGTCTCAGTCAGGCAAAAGAAATTAAACTTACGATCATTCAGTAGATCAAAGAGCAGATCCCCTCAGGTCCCCTGTTGGTCAGTGAGCGGATGTTAAATAACCCAAAGGTTAGATTGCTGGTGTTGGGTTTGGTGTTAGCTGATCTGGCTGGAATAGCAAGCACACTGTGATCAATAGTTCGACTACACCTGTGCGTGTATATTGATTTGCGATGTGAAATAACAACGGGAAATGGAATCGAGTTAATCACAGCAGTGACATAGCTTTATGACAGCCAGTAGGAGACAGTGGGCCATGGTGAGGGCATTGAGCCATGGAGAGTGTCAGTACTTGGGTTGGCTCCCAGGGGGAGCTGGTGAGAGACACAGTGCTGTGTGCTGCAAGAGTAGGTGGGGAAGAAGAAGAAGAAGGCTTCAGTTGGGGGGCGGGGCAGGTTAGCTGTCAATCACGCAGAGCAGCGGTCTGGATAGCACTCTGGATGTTAGCTGCTAATACTGTGCTACCGGGACTGTTCGGGTGAAGTCTGTCGGTACGGAAAAGGGAAGGACGGTGCCAGAACAGGTTGAAGTTCTCAATGATACCAATGTTGTGGATTCTGCAGGTGGACTGAAGCCAGGGGTCCGTTTCACAAAGCAGTGAAGCAGTTAGTGAAAACTCTGAGTCTGTTAACCCTGAAATGAGGGAAACTCATTTTCCGTTTCACAAAGGGAGGTAACTCAAACCAGAGAAAGAGGGGTAACTCTAGCCTGTTTCACAGAGAGAGGTAACTTAAGCTCTCGGTCAGTTACCATGGTAACATACTCTATGAACCTAACCTGGTCGGTACCAGGTTTTTCTCAGCAAACCTTGAGTTTCTCTCTGTCTCCGCCCTCTTTCAGCCACACACGGTATTTGATTTCCTCATTCATTCAGTCAGCAGGCGAGTTTTGGCGTAGTATAGTTCTGCCGTCTGTTTTTTGAGAAAATCATTGCAAAAATCAGTCAGTAGGCCTACATTAGAAGTTTTATTAGGTGGCGACTATTTTCACTACCATGGCATGTCCTTTTGATAATGATCCCGTGGATGAAGGTGCAGCATTACTGCGCAGAGAATAAAATATTTGTCGGGAGATGATTATCAGACCGCGCATAGATGTTCTTGCATTTCCAGACAATTATCTTTTTGAGCGGTACTGTTTCACGTCACAGTCCATCATTTACATACACAACCTAATCCGTCCTTACATTTCCAACATTACCAACCAAAGTCATGCTCTCACAACCCAGCAGATATTGTGTGTTGCGCTGCGTTTTTTTTCAAATGGGAGTTTTTTTATACAACGTTGGAGATGCAGAGCACTTGAGCAAGGCAACTGTATGCAGAGCGGTCAGAAAAGTGTGCCTCGCCCTGAAACGGCTACTACCCATCTTTATCATTTTCCATGGACATAAAACTGTCAGAGCCATCAAGGAGGAGTTCCACAGGATTGCAGGTGAATGATGTAGAGAGCCATTAAATTAATATTAAATAATATTCTGTTAATGACATTGTGCTGCAACCTCAGACTGGGATTATTAATTTGAATTTCTTTCAGGATTTCCCAGTGTGATTGGCTGCATAGATGGCACACACATCCCCATCACGGCTCCATCACATAATGAAGCAGATTATGTGAATAGGAAGTCCATTCACAGCATACTTGTGCAGGTACATGTGGATTGACTACTGTTTCAAAATGTTAAATATTGCATCATAACACATCCGTCATTCTCTGCACTGTCAAGATCGTATGTGATGCTGCATACATAATTTCCAATGTGAAGGCCAAGTGGCCTGGGTCTGTTCATGACTCAAGGATTTATCAGGAGTCTAACCTGAGCAATAGACTGCAACGTGGTAAGCAGCCTAAAGATTTGCACAATACTGTATAATTCACTTGTCTCCCTCCTTTTAATATACTCTAATGTATCTACAATACATTACAGGAGAGTTTGATGGCCATCTGCTGGGTGACAGGGGTTACCCATGCCAACCTAGGCTGCTGACCCCTTACCCTGACCCTGAACCAGGCCCCCAACAGAACTTCAACCGGGCTCACTGCAGGACGAGAGCCTGGGTTGAGATGACCATAGGCCTGCTGAAAGCCCGTTTCCAGTGCCTACGTCACCTCAGGGTGACCCCTGAGAGGGCCTGTGATATTATTGTGGTATGTGTTGTTCTTATAATATTGCCACTATTAGAGGAGAGCAACACCCTGCCCTACAAATTGAAGACCCTAATGATGACCCCATCCACCTGTCAGCTATGCCGGACGGCAGAGCAGTCAGAGACATCATATGCCATCATCACTTTGGTGATTGAGTCACCATCATCATCACCACCACCACCACCAACACCACAGCAGTCAAATAAAGACATAATATACATTTCATTTGGTCTTCTTTGTTTCCTGCAAATACAAGAGCTAGTTTAGTTAATGTTCCAATAGTTAACATAATTAACATAATTCACCTGTGACCATGCACCTACTTCTAACTTGTGCTCCAGTATTTCAATTTCTAGGTCTGCCCTCCTAATCTGGCGGTCCAAGCACTGCATTTCTTTGTCAGTTTTTTACATTTTTTTCAGCAGGTGTATTTTGTAAATCTCTTTGACTGGTAACTGGGATTACATACAAGGAGGACATTATGCAGTTGCACATGAATTCCACAGAATGAATCTCTGGTGTTTACTGAACATCCATCTCACTGTGTCAATCTTTGCAGTGGAAGTTGAGGGACCCTCCTGCTGCTGTCCAGCCGTGCCCTGTTAAAAAAGGATGAGAATGTGTTAATACTTCAGTGTAGGCTAAATGTCACTCTCTCTCACTCTATATTCCACCAGAATGTTAAGACATGTAAATGGGAAGAGAACTATCAGTAACATATCAAGATGTTACCTCTATAGGCCTTTCTGGATCCCCTGCTGTAAAGGCAGCAGATACAGTTCCCTCGTACTCTTCATCCTAGATAAGTGATACATTTCAGTATATTTAAACTACCATTTGACAAAATCTTTGGAGTATTGCCTACTTACAGTTACAAGGTCTGTTGTGGCGTGAGGGTGCTCCACCAGGCAGATAGCACCATCAGAATCTGTTGGGACAGAAGTAAAAAAAAAGTCATGAAAGGGAAATTAATATTTTTATGAATAGGCTTAAATATAAATATATATATATATATATATATATATATATATATATATATATATATATATATATATATATATATATATATATATATATATATATATTAGGTCTAGACATATTACATTTTATAAAAGCACTTGTGTCTTGGGGGGTGAGCTAAGAGGATGAGCTCCCTCCAGGGATTCCCTCAGCCACTGGCCTTCCTAAATTCTGGCTTAGGGCCAGCTCCTCTGCCTCTGTTAGAGGTGGCGGTGCTGGGCCACCACCCGTTTTACGGGAATCTGCTTTCTTTCTGTTGGCTGAGTAGAAGTCTGTGTTAGTTTAAATAGGCTTAATTATTTAACAGAACATGATATAGATGAGAAGACATTTGTGTGTTTCACTAACATAGACCACGCCGAATGCTGATGTGAATTTAGAAAGGTTTATTGAACAGAATGAATTTGTAGGATCGACAATGTGTGAGAGGGATGGATAGAGGGTTCGAGGGGAGGGGAGGAGGGTAGGAGGGATGAGGGATAAGGGTCGAGGGTAGAGGGATGAAGGGATGGAGGGATGAAGGGATGAAGGGATGGGGGTCGAGGTTGTAGGGTGTACGATGAGGGAGGAGGTCGGCGGACCAGCGTGGTTTGGTGGCGGGGGATGCAGATAAATGTGGGAAGCCGAGACTCTGGGTGGGGGAGCCGTCTCCGTGCTTCCTCTTTCGGGAATGATCCCCAAGAGGACTTCAGGTGGAAAGGTGCACATGGGCATTTCTGATGTTGTTCAGGTTGTGGCGGATGTACGTGAGGTACGCGGGGGAAGACCAACGGCCGAGGATTTTTATGGTGTGGTCAGGGATCCCCTGTCTGGAAGCAGTGGAGGCGGAATGAGTGACCAGAAAAAAGCTCGGGGGGTATTCCGGATCTGAAGAGGATTTGACGGAAATGGTGGTGAAACCAGAATCGTGTGGCAACTTGGCCGGTTTCTGAGACGAATAGAGGGTCCTAGGGGGAAGCTTGGTTGGCTAGTCTTGAAGTGACGTAGTTGCGAATGGGTTTGTATGGACTTAGGAAAGAGTCTAGACGGAAAAGGTAAATGGGTTGAGGTTGACCAGACTGGTTGGTCTTGCTGAGTTTGAGGTGGAAGATGAGGGTGTCGGCGGACTGGATGGAAATGTCAGAGAGGCGTGTCGAGTTGGTTGGTAGACGAGGGATGGAGCGGTGAATTCTGAGCAGCGTAGGAAGCCATAGAAAGCTAACAAGAACATGGACTCTAGGACTTTGTCGATGTGTGGAGACAGATAGCCGGCGCGGAGAGTACTGATGCAGCGGGCGAGGAAGTCTGAAGTGAGGGGCAAACATTTCGTCGTGGGGCGAGGTTCGGCCTTACGTAGGCCCTTCAGTAGCATGTTTATGTGTGAGTGGGACGAGGCTGGACAGGGGGCCCCTGAGGATAGTTTGGCGAAAAAGTTAATGCCACTGATGTAAACCTGGATGGTGGATGATTTTATCTTGAGGATGGAATGGGCAAATGTAATGAAGTTGGAGAGTGTTAGGACATCAAAAGAAGGAAAGGGAGGCTGTAAGTGGAGTGGAATGTTTTATAACAATTCCATCCGGTCAGGTACGATGAGAGCGTACGTGGGGCGACGCTGTTGAGGATGGCATCTCGGGAGGCGGAGACTAGATGTTCCAGTGGCGGAGTCAGTTGAATATGGTTGCTGAAAACGGTGGGACTGGGGTTGGAAGAGGTTCGGAGGCTGGTGCCAATTGTCTGAATCTCTGGAAAGAGAAACAGGAAAGTGAGTCAGCGACTGAGTTTTTATGACCTGGGATGTGGGAGGCACGGATGAGGAATTGGTGTTGGGCTGAGACCAGCGTGAGCCTTCGCATGAACTGCATGATGTCGAGGCAATGCGACCGCCCTATATTGATTATGTCGACGACGGCGCTGTTGTCTGAATATATGGCGATGGTCTTCTTTGACCATTCGTGGCCCCAAAGGATGGCTGCTATCAGGACTGGGTACATTTCGTATATGGTGGAGGAAGGAGTGAGGGAAGAGAATTCGGGTGGCCATGTGGCTGAGAACCACCTGCCGCCATAATAGCCGCCGAAGCCGATGGAAGGGGCTGCGTCTGTGAACAGCTGGATGTCTTCTTGTTTGGTGACGTGGTCGTCATAAAAGAATGAGATGCCGTTCCAGGACGAGAGGAAGTGATGCCACAGTTTTAGCTCCATCTTACATGCTTCGTCCAGCGGGACGTGAGCATGGAGAGATGGGACGGAAGCGGCTATGGAGAGGAGGTGAGACAAGAAGGAACGACCTTGGGGGATGATACGGATGGCATAGTTGAGGTGGCCTAGCAACGAGAGTAATTGTTGTTTGGTGCATGTGTGGGCCAGAAGGAAGTTGGAAATGAGTAGGGCAATCCGGTGGGTTTTCTCGGGAGGAAGGGATGCTTGGAGCGAAACGCCCAGGAACTTCAAGGAAGTGCTGGGGCCTTCCGTTTTCTCTGGGGCTAGGGGAACTCCGAGTTCGAGGAATGTGGAGGTCAGAGTGTTGAGACCGTGTAGTGGGGGTGAAGATGGCGGCGTGATGACGAGAAAGTCGTCGAGGAGGTGGAGGACGTGGGGGAGTTTGTGGATGTTAGTCAAGATCCAGCAGAGTGCTTCGGATAGAGAGTCGAATATTTTCGGGCTGCTTTTGCACCCGAAGGTCAGACGCACTGCGAAGTAGTATGCGCCCTTCCAGAGGACGCCGACGAGACCCCAGAAGTCGGGGTGGATGGGGAGGACTTTAAAAGCGCTGGTGATGTCAGCCTTGGATAGCCAGGCTCCTTGGCTGGCTGGGCGGATGAGGGAGATGGCGTGGTCGATAGAAGTATATTGCATTGAGAAATCTGGGCTGGGAATTCAGCTATTGATACTTGGGACGGTCGATCCGTGGGGGGATGAGAGGTCTAAGATTAGTCTCTTTTTTCCTGAGTATTTTCTGGTGGCTATGCCGATTGGACTGATTCTGTATGTAGGGAAGGGTGGGCTGGAAAATGGGCTGATCATAAAGGATTCTTTAACTTCCTTATCAATATGGCGATGGTCTTCTTTGTTCTGCGTATAGTTCTGCCGTCTGTTTTTTGAGAAATTCATTGCAAAAATCAGTCAGTAGGCCTACATTAGAAGTTATATTAGGTGGCGACTATTTTCACTACCATGGCATGTCCTTTTGATAATGATCCCGTGGATGAAGGTGCAGCATTACTGCGCAGAGAATTAAATATTCGTTGGGAGATGATTATCAGATGTTCTTGCATTTCCAGACAATTATCTTTTTGAGCGATACTGTTTCACGTCACAGTCCATCATTTACATACACAACCTAATCCGTCCTTACATTTCCAACATTACCAACCAAAGTCATGCTCTCACAACCCAGCAGACACATGCGGGTGCGGCTGGACGTGCTACGGGTGGTGCGGTGGCTAAGGTGAAGTTGTTGGGCGGAGAAAGAAGGGTGGGAAAAGCGCTGAAACCTGCTGCGGGTGGAGCTGTGGAAAAAAGGGGGGCATTAAATGGAGGATGAGAAATGTTAATTACATGTGGGTTATGGGGGGGGGGGAAAGGGTAGGGGAAGGGAGGGGGAAAATTAGAAACAGGAGGAAGTGGAGGATTTTGACCAGCGGCGCAGGCGTAAGTCGCTGTTGGAGGTGCGGTCTGGGTGATGGTGGTGGCCTGTATCGAGGTGGGAGGCGCTGAGGTGGTCAGGGAAGATTGGACAGGAAAGGTAGAAACGAGAGAAGAGGAAAGGATGCTGGGATGGAAGGATGCGTGTGCTCAGGTGGTTTGTGAGGGCTGAGGAAAAGGGGAAGGAGGTTGGGATGACTCTGGGACAGAAAGGGCCTGTGCAGAGTGGGATACGACCTGGCCCTCTGAGAGGGCTGATGCTGAAGGACGTCTCGGGCGGTGCTGCTGAGGCGCCGTCGGAGAGATGGCCGGAGTAGCTTAGCCTGTTGCTCGAGCGCCTGGACGACGAGCGGGAAGGTGATGGCCGTGTGGAGCGACCGGTGTCCCTCGGACGCCGGAGACGGGATCTTCCCCTCGGGCTGCTGGACGGCGAAGATATCGGAAGATGAGTGCCGAGAGCGCCTGGGAATGTGGATGACGGAGCGCATCCGAGGTAGCTGAAAAGGCTGAATATTTTCGGTGATTGATGGAGACGTTTCTGGGACTTCTGGTGTGTGGTGGTCTCCTTCAAATGTGTCGCTGTCTGACGGGTAGAGAAGGAGCTGGTCCATTGTTAAGGTAAGCGTTCTTTTCTTTTTCTTTCTTTTGCTGTCGGTCTGTCACGATCATGTGAAGACTGAGTCAAAGAGAAAGAAACGGATGCGGTGGGCTTAAGTACTTCTGGTGCGGAAATTGGGACGCGTTCGAGGCGTGGTCTTAGTTCCCGAACCTACTTTAAACAAACTTCATGAAAACAGCATTATGTTGGGGATAAAACAACTGTACAGTCAAACAGCCACTTAATATTTACTTTACAATATAAAACATGATCAAAATGAGGTACCCCCATGAGATTATGCCGAGGTCTTACCTGTTTGAACAATGTTTTTATGTTTCATCTTAAGCTGCTGCCAAGTGCGCTTCTCCCCCGCGGGATTGCACCTAAATGAAATAAATTAATAGGCTACCACTCAAACAGTTTCCCCCTGTAATATTATTGTGATTGCAAAGGACTACATTTAAACTTACGCATTGAGCTGAGCACCAATGTTCTCCCACGCCGTCTCCCTCTCTTTTGCTGCTGCAGCAGTGTTACACTTCCTTCTAAAAACGTGCTCAAACTCACCATATGAGCGCATTAATATTTCCAATTCCAGTGGGGTGAAAAACGTAGCCCTCCTCTTCCCCGTTGCCATGGTGACTTGTCGAATTGGGGCTCCATTGATGCTGTCATTTTATACTTGTGGTGCATGCGCTTAACTCCAGGTGAAACTACTCCGAGTTGATCAAACTAACTTAAATCAGCTGTTCTGGAACCGAAAACTCAGTTTCCTATCTCAGAGTAGATCAACTCAGAGTTTGTTGAACCTACTTTGTGAAACGGACCCCCGGTGTTTAGACTGAGGATTCTGAAGAAATGCCCAGCTTCACGGCCGAGAGTTGGGAGAGGTCAGCTGTGCCAGACATCCTTTCCACAGCTGTTTAGGAAGCTGAAGAGGGCATTAAAGTCCTTTTTAGTCAGCTCCGACTGCCGACAAGCCGTGTCGTTGGATCCGAAATAGATGACGGGAGAGAGCATAGTAGGAAAGGAAGCTTATCGAGGATAACCGGCACAGTGGCTCCAGGAAAGCAGTGTGTGGTTGCGTTGAAAAAGCGAATCTTCCTTGTGATCGAGTCTCCTATGATGAGTGTGGTAGGAGCAAAGAGAGGACGAGGAGACGATGGCTGTGAGCTTTCAGTGCTCTGTGTCCGAGCCGGGGAGTGCTGTGGCCATGTAGTAGCTACGTCCCTCGAGATGGCATCAATAGCCGGCTTGGTGTGACCCTAACCCTAACACACCCACGGAGCATAGATGTTGACTGAGGAGAGGCAGTCTTTCCTCAGACTTATAAAAATTAGGAACAATACATTCAATTTGTAACAGTCACAAGAATACATATGATCTCCCTCACAACACTATTCCAACCACCTCCATCTCATGGCACACATACACTTCAACCATTGTTGTGTGTCATTCGCACACCTAAGGACAAAACACTTATACACCATAGAGGCTTCACCAACCCTCTTCAGGACGACCCTTTACCTAAGTTCCTTTACGTTAATTTTCGAGGCACATTAACCCACATACAATTAGGTGTGTCACCATTCTCCAAATGCTCGATTTGATTAAATTTTTTCGATTCTAAGGTCACGGTTCGATTAAATTCTGGATTTTTACATTTATTTTTTTTTAAGCACAGGTTGCTATGCCATTTTTAGACTAGACTTTTATGCAATATAATAGCAGACCTTTGTTCGCATTGTACCACACTACATTGTCAAATTTAAAACATTTGTTAACAACATAATGTAATGATAACATCTTCAGTCAATTGGAAACTTAAACAAAATAACCTGCCAACTAGTTTCTGTAGAGCTGGCAAACTGTGGCTTTTTTGTAGACAACACAAACGTTGTCACCATAACTCACTGGAAATCCAAAATACTTCCACACCGGCGACTGCAGTGAAAGAGGAGGGGGTTCAAATTCTGTCTATGGGTCTCCTGCATCTGCAGTTGCCATTGTTCTAAGAGTGGCATAGCCCCTTTCAGGAATAGGGCGGTGCGTAAGGTGTCAGTGGGCGAGCGAGAGTGAGGGAGTGTGCGTACATACGGACAGTGAATGAATGGGAGAGGAAGGAGAAGCGAAAGGAGTAGCAGGAGTAGTGACAGCAATAAAGTGTACAATACAGGCTGCAGTTTGGCTGTGAATAAAGGTGACGGCTCCTCCAGATACAGCAAAGCTTCCTGGTATTATTTCCCGACCAGCTTAACATGTGAAAGGGGGTTCACCCCGAAGATAAACACAAACTGCAGCCCTGGAAGAAATCATCTCCCCTGTGCTTCCCGAAGACGGCCCGGGAGCCAAACGGGAGTGGTGTAACACCATGCTATTGTTTGTCTGGCTGTAGCTAATAGCTACTGGCTTAGCTAGCAGCTAAGTTAGAGGAGGTTGACCCGCAGCACTTCAACACCTGTGTTTTTTATCGCTTGGCAAGCCGACCGGATGTGACGTGGGGGCGTGGCAGCATCAACAATTCCATTTTTTAATTCAAAGTTCGAGATTGTGACTTAATTTTGGTCGATTTCGTGACACCCTTACAAACAATACATGAATACATCCATTCACACTCTATAACCAAATAGGTAGTATCATGTTGGAAGCACACCAACAATAAGATTTGACATTACCTTAGACAATAATGTTGTATCTATTAAGTTTCATGTAAGCACAATGTATCGTAATAAGAAGGGACATGTGAGAATTTCTCTCACAAAATTAATAATAATTGAGTACAATCAATGAATAGCACACTGTTGATTGTAAGCAGTTGGTGGATAAAGCCTTTTCATTGCTGACCAAGTGCTCTGGAGAGAGGCCAACACGATATTTTAGGAGATGACATCACGGAGTATTCTAGAGGGTGGACGTGGCCACTTTATGCCAAGGCTGGTCAATGGAGGTGACTACACAAGGCTTAAAAAAACAATGCCGTAATGGTTTCTATTGACCTTACATTTGCCATCACAGTGTGGTTTAGACAGAGCTAGACTCTGAATTTAAGAATTTGGTGTAAGTGCTGCCACGACACACGTGTCTTATGTTATAGCGGGGTCGTTAATGATAAGATAAAGAACATGTGCATGTGTGTGTACATGTGGGTAATTAGAGGAAGAAGAAGATGAAAAAGCTAATGTTCAGAGCGCAGCAAGGAGGTGAAAACTGATGTGGAGGGACACAATACTTGCCTTTCTATCACTCAGCAGCCGGTGAACAAACTCAACAAGGTGGCAAAGCTAACACTTATTTTCACTAGCCGTTTTTAAACAGCCTCTCCGCATTATCTCCGGAGCGGTGGTTCGGCAATTCTCCGCCGATGGTGATTCACACAGAGCGAAGCATCTCCGCCTTCAAGTGTGTAATTCACACAGAAAGCCGGCGCTGCGGCTCCTAAAGAGGCGTGACAGTACACGTCATGTTGATGACGTTGGTGTTTCCCCAGGTGTTCCCCTGTTAATCTAAACCCGCGGACAGTTTATAATCATATGGATGCTGTTATAATGTGTAGTGATTGAGATCCTGGCCCACCTGGAAAGTGACAGAGTTAAGTTTTTCGCGCTAAATTACATAATTATACATAATCACCATCAGTAAACAGGACGCTGTCTGACCTGAAGTCTCGGTCTGGAGGGCTGTCGGTCGCAGTGATTTATTTTCATCACAAACACTCGGTGAGTTAAAGTTTTTTGCCGGTGACAGACGCTGTTTTTCGGGCAGAAATGTGAGGAAGAGTCGGTAGGACAGACAGGAGGACGGACAGTTCTCCACGTACTGCTGTGGTATTTGTTTTCCTCATATAAGTTGCTAAAGACAGTTACAGTTACTACGTTACTTTTGTCCGGTACTTTTGTTTGTCCTGCAGTGAGCTACGCTGTAGTGATGCTGTGGGCCGGGCTCAGGGTCAGGGTAAGGGGTCAGCAGATGGGGCTGGCAGGGGTACCCTCTGTCTCCGAGTAGGTAACCATCAAACTCTCCTGTGATAACACAAGATACAGTTTAATGTTTCAGTTGCAATAGGAGAAACAAAATATTGATCATAGGATATAGCTTTACTGTATATAAACTCACCATGGTCAAATCTATTACTCAGTGTAGACTCACGAAAAATTCGAGTCATGCACAGACCCGGGCCACTTTGCTTCCACATTGTTGATCATGTAGGCTGCATCACATATGATCTTCACAGTGGAGAACAGTGATTAGCTGCAGTAGCTGTATTGAAGTATATTTCATTTGGAATGTTAAAAGCTACTATTTTGGCTTACCTGTACATTAATGCTGTGGACAGACCTCCTATTCACATAATCTCCTTCATTTATTGAAGGAGCTATGATGGGAATGTGAGTGCCATCAATGCAGCCAATCACACCTTGAAACCCTAACATATATCAAATTGATTGTTGCTTCGAGTCTCAAAGCTTTATAACATTACATTAATTATTGCTTACACTGATACCTGCAATTCTGTTGAACACTTCCTTGAGATGTCTGGTGGGTCTGTGACTTGGGAACACTACAAACGTGTATAGTAGTCGTTTCAGTGCCACTGTTACATTTCTGACAGCCCGACAGACAGTTGCCTTGGACACATGCTCTGCATCACCAATGTTGTACAAAAAACTGCTGTTGGCAAAAAACCAAAGTGCAATACAAAGAATTTGCTTGGAACTGAGAGCATTTCCATGATGTGTCATGTGAGCGATATGATGGCTGAGAATATTGTTTAGATAAATTATTGATGGTGCAGAGAAACGGAACAGCTCAAACAGGTACTCATCAGGGAATGATAAAACATCCAATCAGAGTCTGATAATCTTCTCCCGACGGAGATTTCTGTGGAGTATTTGCGCTTCGACATCAACTGGCTCCTCGAGAAACGGACATGCCATGTCTGCCACTGCCTTCAGTCTGCAGGCTTCAACTTAAGAGCAGGGGAAACTCAGGGTTAGTTGAAGCAAACCTGCCAGCGAGTAGTGTTGTGTCGGTCGCGAATGTGCCGTTCAAACGAACAAATCTTTTGAGTGAACGAAGTGAACAGAATCACTTCATGAACTGATTCGTGCCTTTCTCAGTTTAGTTGAGCTCAGCCGCGAGCATGCTGGCCGCGACTCACACAGAGAACTGTGAGGACGTGATTCACGTTTGCGCTTTGATTTGCTCATGATTCGCGAACCTACTGCGCACAGAGAACTGTCGCTGAGGACGTGATTCTCATTCACGTACTGTGCTGAAAGTGGCGCTGTGTCACTCACTGACTTTTTACTGCCCAGTAAAAGTCACTCACGCATGAACGACCTGCTGAGGACATGAATCACATTCGCGCCGTCACTCACGTTCGCAAACATGATTCAGGTTCACGCTGATTCAAGTGACAGCGAGAACGTGATTCACGTCCTCAACAGGTCGTACGCGAACGAGGGACGCCAGGACGTGAATCACGTTCGGGCTGTCACTCACTCATGATTCGCGTCGCTGAGGACGTGATTCTCGTTCACGTACTGTGCCGAAAGTGGCGCTGTGTCACTCACTCACTCAAGGCAGAGGAGTTGATTCACGTTCAGTAACCGTACTGCTAAAACTAGCGCTGTGTTGCTAACATTCGTGTAGCATCATGTTAATTGATTTTACTGTGCTCAGAGGACACTTTCACCGTGTAATAATTTTAGTGCATGTATACCACTCAAAGCAGCGCTGCGTCTCCCGCGAATGATTGTGTACTATAATCCGTGAATGCACCGTCCCTCAGTAAGTGAACGTTAACCTCAGGGCTGATTAATGAACTGAATGACGGATCGTTTGGCTGTTTATTAGTTCAGGGAGTTGGAGAGCACTGAACGATTCGGTGAACGAATCTTTTGAAAGAATCATTTTAATGAACGGATTTTAGAGATTCATTACAGTAAAAAGAACTGCCGTTCCCATCACTACCAGCGAGCAGGTTAGTTTGATGGAGTATGTTGCCTGAGTAACTGACTCAGAGTTACGCTGAACTGGCTTTGTGAAACCGAAAAATCAAAGTTTCCCTCATCTCAGGGTTGACTAACTTAGGGTTTTCACTTAACCTGCTTTTTGAAACGGGCCCCAGCACACATTGAATAGCCTTGTTCAGCAAATCGGTCCATTGTTGTCCTTTTTTGTTTATAACACCACTGTGAGAGCTGGAGCTTCACTGCGAGAGCAGACGACAGCTGAAGGCTGCCGTTTACTCTGAATACTGCTGCGACGGGAACGACAATACACACAAACAACCACACAAAGATTGTATTTACATTACACTGTGGATTGGCAACTGTCAACCTGGAGAAAAATTGTGGACTGGGCCGTTTCCCAGGACTCTTCCCCAAGCCAAACTTACCTGGCTCACGGCTCACCAATGGCTCCCACCACAGCGTTCACGGATCTAAAGACTGAACTCCAGTCCATAGAATGCCTCATAAATGAGCTCCTCCAGCGGCAGTCTGTGCTGTGTTCCCAGCTGGCAACACTCGAGTCTCTGGATACTCAGCTGTCTCTGGCCCCGGCGGCGGCGGCTCCTGACGACGTTCCCGGCTCAACCTCCACTCCATCCTGGGCTTGTGTCATTAAAGGCCGGAAAAAACATTCTCTGCCCCTCTACGACCCATTCGGCCCCGGTATCAACGATGTCACTCTGGCAAACCTTTTCTCCCCGCTGGCGAAACTTCACTTTGAGCCGGTCTCTCCCCTTCCAGCGAGCAGTGCAGCCCGAACCCCGAAAGCGTCTCCTCACTTTCGGGCTCAGCATCCCCTCCACTGGCATCTCCGGGCTGCAAACGACCCCGTCTTTCACCACTGTGGTCCATATGGCGTCCTGCGGTGCCTGCTGGGGCGTCCCCTTCTCTGCCGCTGGTCGCGGACAACCCCCTTTCCACCTCATCCAGACGACCTGTTATCCCGGCAGCACCCTCTATTAACACAGTAATAGCTTACACTGGCACAAATGATGTCATGTCTAGGTAATCATCAAAACTGCAGGCACAGCTGGAGTCCCTGTCCTACATTGAGAGCCTGGGGAGGCGCTGTGTCCTGTCTGGGCCCATTCCCACCCTGCAGGGCAGCACAGAACATTTCAGCCGTCTCTTCAAACTCCACCTGTGGATGCCAGATATGACCTCTTTAAATCGAATGGGCTGCATCCTAACAGGAAGGGATCAAGGAGGCTGATCGAAATTTTTATTGATTTCATTGCCTTTTGCTCTAACTGACATCTTTCCCAGCAGGTCCCCACCCAGCACTCTGGCTCAGCCTCATTTAGCTCCTCCCTTGACCATGTGGGCCCTGCTGGTACTAGTGTTTGTTCCAATTAAACGGCAAGCTCCTGCTTTAATTCCGCCAACAGCTCTTTTATTCCTGTGAGGATCTCTGAGAGGCAGTGTGTAAGATCAAATGTGCGCTCTCCACACAGGTCCAGCCTTGTTGCAGTTAATATCACCTCCCCAGCCATCAAAAGCTCAGCCCAGTTCTGCTTACTTAATGTAAGCTCTCTCTCCAACAAGTCTTTAATTTGCCAGGATTTTATTGTTACACACAATGTTGATTTCCTTCTGATCACTGAGTCATGGCTAAATCCTGATGACTGTGCCTCCCTCATTGAATCATCTCCCCCTGGCTACTCATTTTTCAACCAGCCTAGAATGACAGGCAGAGGAGGGGGGCTCGCTGTTATCCATAGAAGTGGGTTTAACTGCTCCCCCATCACGCTGGGCTCTTTTTCCAGCTTTGAGTGTCTCAGCTTCATTTTAAAGAACGAACTGCCATTTTTATGTGTTTTAATTTACAGGCCCCCTAAATCAACTGCTGTTTTTTACAGGAATTTTCAGATCTTTTATCTCTCATTATGTCACAACATGACAGAGTTTTGATTTTAGGGGATTTAATATTCATGTCTGCTGTCCATCTGCCTCCTCGTTTATCTCTAATTTCATTACTCTTATAAACTCTTTCAATCTGACTCAATCTGTAAAGCAACCAAGCCATGATAAAGGACACATTCTGGACTTGGTCCTCTCCCACGAGCTCTGCTTGGGTGATGTGCTTTTGGCTGACTTCGTGGCCTCTGATCACACCGCAGTACTCTTCAAGGTCCCTCACCTCTCTCCAGTCCCTACACCCACCTCACAAATCCGCTCTCGTCCTCTTAGCTCACTCTCTGCTCCAACTTTCTGCCATGCCTTTTCTTCAATATGAGGTGCTCTCAGTAACCATCTACAACTCCCTGTCTCTGTAGATGAATTGGTCAGTGATTTCAGTAACTCCTGCACTATTTTAGACTCTATTGCTCCCGTAAAATACAAAAGAAGACTCCTTCTTCAAGTCCATGGTTAAGTGACTAGTGTAGGCTTTTAAAGAGACAGTGCATAAAAGCAGAGCGGAAATGGAAACAGGACAAGCAGAGTGGCTCCCTCGCCTCCCTTAAAGGTCTCATGTCATCTTATCAGCATGCTGTCAAAGTGGCTAGAAACACTTGTTTCGCTAACCTGATTGCCAACCAGTACTTTTTAAAACTATTTATTCTGTGACTCAACCTGCACCCAGCCAGGCTTATGACCCCTCCCCAGAGAAATGTGAAGAAATTGCTCTTCATTTTGTAAATAAGATCGTGCAGATCCGACAGCAGTTTGGCACTGTTCTTAGAGAAGCTGACACAGACTCACACCTCCACTTTCCTTGAACTAATTTTAACAAAATCTCCCTGTCCTCCCTGGAGCACATAGTTGCAGCATCAAGATCTTCCACCTGCCTCTCAGATTGCTTGCCCACTTGGTTTTTAAAATCTGTGTTTCAGATGGTTGGTCCGGATGTTTTAGCCATTGTTAATCTCTCTCTGTCCACTGGCACTTTTCCATCCTGTTTTAAACACGCCCTGGTCTATCCACTTTTAAAAACCCCACTTTGGATGCATCAGTTTTGAATAATTTTAGACCGATCTCCAAGTTGCCATTTTTATCAAAGGTTCTTTTTTGTGTTGTCCCCCAGGGGTCAATTCTAGGGCCCCTCCTTTTTTCCATTTACATGTTACCCATGGGGAGAATCATTCAAAGGCACTACATTAATTTTCATTTATATGCAGATGATACCCAGGTATATGTACCGTTGAAACCTGGTTCTTCGGATGTTTCCTATATTCTCTCATGCCCGGCAGTTATAAAAACATGGATGTCCAACAACTTTCTTCAGCTAAATGATTCAAAAACAGAGGTTATCCTTTTCCCCCCCATCTAGCTCCAGCACCTGCATTCCTGACAGTCTCCCCTCTACCCTCTACCCTCGCAATCTTGGTGTCTTGTTTGACTCAGAGCTATCTTTTGATTCACAGGTAACCAAGGTAGTGCAATCCTGTTTTGGGCAGCTGAGACCGCTAACACAAATCAGTTCTTTCTTCTCTTCCACCGACCTGGAGAAGCTTGTCCATGCTTTTATCTCTTCAAGACTAGACTACTGTAATGCCCTGTACTCTGGGATCAGCAAGGGAAACATCCGCAGATTGCAACTTTTTCAGAATACTGCTGCCAGGCTTTTAACAGGTACAAAGAGAAGTGACCATATCTCTCCAACCCTTGCTGCTCTCCACTGGCTGCCTGTGAGTTTTAGAATTGATTTTAAGATTTTACTACTTGTTTTTAAAGCCCTGAATGGTCAGGCTCCTGCCTATTTCCGTGACCTGCCACTTTTAAGGGACGGTGAAGGATGGCACCCTGCTGGAAAGGCTGGCGAAATGCCTGAACAAGCATGGCTACGCGAGGGACGAATCCCAAGTAACAACAAAGCTGAAAGGCACTTCAGAGAAAGTACCACCAGGCGAACGACCACAACAGCAGGAGTGGTTGAGGATAGCTGGAGTGGCCATATTTTGCCTTGTGCCACTCCATCTGGGGGGCAAGCCACTCTGCTAATCCAGTGTGCCTGATCAGCAACCTGGATGAAGCGGCTGAGGATGTTGGTGAGGCTTCTCCCTCCTGCAGCCAGCAGCAGCATGGCCACCGAGGGGGTTTGCAGCCTCAACCCCGAAGCAAGCAGAGGTTCCCTGTTATGAAAATCCAGGTACAACTTTGTTTAAAACGTTGTGTTTTTGTCACGTTTTTCTCCATGTCCTGTTCTGTGTGCTTGCCAAGAAAGGGCTGTCTCGATAACACGTTTTCTATTGTTCTCAAGCATGCCCACCGCAGCACAAAAAGTGGAAGTTGACAAATGCCCAGGTGGTCAGTAAGGAGATAAAGGACATTGTACATGCAATGGACCGGATCGGCTTTGTCTCCAGGAACAAATAGCCTACAAGGAGGAACTGAGGAGAGAAGCGAGGGAGGCGGCGGGAGAAGCACAGGAAGATGCCAGTCAGGAGAGGGCACAACAGTTAGCGATGATGATGATGTTCCATGATGCAGAGCCTGACTGCACTTCTGCAAAACTTGATTGTGCGGATTTCAGCACCGCAGCACCCAGGTCCCCACACCCCGGCACGATACTACCCTGCTCCTGCCCCCCAAAGACAGTTCAGTTCTCCCACACTGCAATACCAGCGCCACACGATGGAGGGATTTGACTCTTTTCACCTCATCCTTCCTACAGCAGCGGGACTAAATGAAGTTGCTGACAGAGACCTTACTCATGTTGCACTTTTGTTTTAATTTGCATGCTGCACGTGGAGATGTATCTAAATCATCATTGCTCCCCATGAAGATGAACAGGCCTACTACAATCGGAGGGGGTGGCATTCCATTGTTCTCCAAGCCGTTGTGGACCACAGCCACTGGTAAGGATCACAGCCTGTGCCACATGGATTCTTTTTTCAGAGTAAGAACTGATGTGCTCTTTATGTCGAGCTATACACTAAATGGTTGTTTGTTTCAGCTTCACAGATGTGTATTTGGGTTGGTCTGATCGCACACATGACCCGCCAGCCAACTCGCCCACGTGTAGTTTGTATATATGTTTACTGTATATATTAAAGCCCAGTGTGTTATTGATACAAGCTGACATGAAAACATTGGTTTTAAAGATCACAATGCAATGTGTTTATTTATCTTTGTCAATGAATCATAATTCCGGTATTTGCATGGCCAAGAGAAATGACATTTCGAATACTTCTATATCTGATGTTGTTGTTGATTTCTACACAATGTATGTGAAAAGGAAATGATGAACAATAAATAAGGAACACTTCTTGCCAGAATGTAACACAGAGCAACCTGTTCTCCCTGAGCCTGAACAAGTTTCTTATCAGGGAGCACAAGCACACGGCCATCAGGCTGTCTGTGAAGCTCTTGTGTCCATTTGTGAGCTGTACGGACAGGTTGGGTCAAAAAGAAACAATGCTGTCTTTGTGTGTCTTGTTTATAGAAGTAGAGAAGTCAGATTGAGTGATGTCAGCCAGTCCAGTAAAATATTACACTACCAGTCTGCAAACTGTCACAGCACTGTCGCCTTTTACACTTTGTGATTAATATCATAACACTTAATACCTCTGGATGATGCATGACATCACATCAGGTTCAGTGCCCAACTATTGAGGACATAACCTGTATGGTGTACCGAGACTGAGAAAGTAGGCTTATTCAATTGATTTAGATTTGTGCTCAGAGATGATCAAATTGCATTTTTATACCATTCTTTAGGTTAATGATGATACCAAGTAATTAATCCTTGGGGTCCACTGTAATGTACTGAAAACCTTGACTATTGCAGAGAGGCTGATTTCTCTGAAAGGGTTTGATAGTTTTCATTGCATTTGCCCATAGAAACCGTGTTTATATGTATGATTTGATTATGGTGAGCAGCTTGCTCATCTGTGTCCTCCTCCAGATGCAACAAATTTGAAAGAACAGTACTTGGGTAAATATGCATTGTCATTACAGCACTAGTACCTAATGCACGTATGACTGAAGCAATAAAAGAAACTGAGGGGATCAAGCATAATCGTTTTAAAGTGACACATGGGACAGAACCATCTCTGGGGGGGCTGGAGCAGGGTAGTGTCTTGTCGGGTTCTTGATTTCCCTACTGATCACCTGGGGCTTTGTCAACTTCCGCCTTTTGTGTGGCAGTGGGCATTCTAGAAAACAATAGAAAACATGCGTTATTGAGACGGCCCTTCGTTGTCAAGCATACAGAAAAGCACACGGAGAAAAACACGTAACAAAAGCAAGAACAACATGCCTTACCTGGTTTATCATGAATGGGATCCTCGTCTTTACATGTGTCTGTGTTGCTAACCTCCTCGGTGGCCATGCTGCTGCTGCTGCAGTTGTGAGATGGCTTGCCCACATCCTCAGCTACCCCCATGCTGCTTACCAGGTGCAGCCGTCCTCAACCCCTCCTGAAGTTGTGATCATTGGCCTTGTGGTATTTCCTCCTGAGTGACTTTTCGCTTTGTAGTGACCTGGGATTCATGAAGTTTTATAACTAGGTTCGGGAACAAAGACCACGCCTCGAACTCATCTCATTTCCGCCCGAAATATATTTAAGCACACCCCATCCGTTCACTCCCTCTTTGACTGATTCTCTACATACGACAACGTCACACTGGACAACTCTTGCAAAATGGAGCTCAAGCTATGGCACCAGTTCCTCTCTTCTTGGAACGGCATCTCCTTCTTCTACGACACAAACATCACTTCATCAGAAGACATCCAACTATCTACAGATGCAGCTCCTTCCATCGGCTTCGGCGGCTATTTCAGTGGCAAGTGGTTTTCAGCCAAATGGCCCCCTGAATTCTCATCGCTCTCTCCTTCCTCTGCCATCTACGAAATGTACCCGGTCATCATAGCAGCTATTCTTTGGGGCCACAAATGGTCAAAGAAAACCATCACCATCCACTCCGACAACACCGCAGTCGTAGACATCATCAATAAGGGTCGTTCACACTGCCTAGACATCATGCAGTTCGTCAGGAAACTCACCCTAGTCTCGGCACAACACCAATTCATCATCCGAGCAGCTCACATCCCCGGTCATCAGAACACAATCGCTGACGCACTCTCCCGTTTCTCATTTCAGAAATTCAGACAGCTGGCACCAGCCTCCGACACTGTCCCAACTCCAGTCCCACCGTTTTCTGCCACCATCTTCAATTGACTCCCGAGCTTCAAAACCTGGTTTCCATTTCCCAAGACGCCATCCTGAACAGTGTCGCTCCCCGTACACTCGCATCATACATGACCGGATGGAATTGTTTTAAAACATTCCACGCCTCTCATAATCTTCCGTTTCCTTCGCTCGACGTCTTGACCCTGTCGAGCTTTATCTCATTCGCCCATTCCATCCTGAAGATGAAATCCACTACCATCCAGGCCTACATAAGCGGCATCAACTTCTTCACCAGACTAACCTCCGGGGCTCCATGCCAAGCCACTTCCCATTCTCACATAACGATGCTAATCAAAGGTCTCCGCAAGACAGAAGTCCATACTCCACCAAAACGCTCGCCCCTAACCTCAGATCTCCTCATCCGATGCATCAGAACCCTCCGCTCAGGTTATTCATCCCCGTACGTTGACAAGGTCCTGGAATCCATGTTTCTTCTAGCATTCTTCGGCTTTCTGCGCTGCTCTGAATTCACGGCTTCTACCTCTAAATACAACCCATCTTGCCACGCATCCATTTCCGACATCTCCAATCCATCCACCGACACCCTTATTTACAACCTTAAATGCAGCAAGACCAACCAGTCCGGTCCACCGCAACCCATCTATCTCTTCCGCCTAGACTCTTACATCAGCCCTTTCGAACCGCTACAAGAATACATCAACTCTAGGCTAGCCAGCAGAGCCTCCCCCCCAGGACCCTCTGTTCGTCACGGAAATAGGAAAAATAGCCACACGCCACTGGTTCCACCGTCACCTCCGCCAAATCCTGTTTCAATCAGGAATATCCCCAGATCTGTACTCAGGGCACTCCTTCCGCATCGGAGCCGCCTCCTCCGCCTCCAAGCAGGGGGTCCCCGACCACGTCATCAAAATCCTTGGCCGATGGTCTTCCCCCGCTTACCACACATACATCCGCAACGACGTAAACGACATCAGAAACGCTCACACACACCTGTCTCACTGAAGTTTCCTTGGGGGCTAACGAAGAGATCGGAGGCGGCTCCCCCACTCAGCGTCTCCACACCCACTCCGTTCCTCCTGTTCCTCTCGCCAAACCTCCCCTTCCATCCTCTCATCCCACCAGCTTCTTTCCCTTCCTGTCAACCCTCACCCGTCCTTCCTAAACCCCCTCATCCCTCGACCCTCGACCCCTTCCCCCATCCCTCGACCCCTACCCCATCATCCCTTCATCCTTCCATCCCTCGACCCTTTCCTTCCAGCATCTAACATGTTGTCATTATGCTTAATAAATTCCTGTTTTCATTCCATACAGCTTTTGGCGTGGTCTTTGTTAGTGAAATGAAGTTTTATAACTAGGTTCGGGAACAAAGACCACGCCTCGAACTCATCTCATTTCCGCCCGAAATATATTTAAGCACACCCCATCCGTTCACTCCCTCTTTGACTGATTCTCTACATCCCTCCCTCCCATTCCCCTTCTTTCCTTGTGTTTTCTCTCTCTCATCCACATACAGGAACCAGGGGGCTAACGAAGAGATCGGAGGCGGCTCCCCCACTCAGCGTCTCCACAACCCACTCCGTTCCTCCTGTTCCTCTCGCCAAACCTCCCCTTCCATCCTCTCATCCCACCAGCTTCTTTCCCTTCTGTCAACCCTCACCCGTCCCTTCCTAAACCCCCTCATCCCTCGACCCTCGACC